>NW_019392678.1:1306900-1573185 GCF_000648675.2 Cimex lectularius | reverse complement strand
CAAGTAGCGGAATGCTACAGAGGTAAACAAACAATATCATTTGGAAGAGGATTAATAAGTGTTGACATTCATACAAATGAGTAATCCTGTAAACGTAAACAGAATATTTTATATAGATTTTTTTTAATGAAAACTTAAAATCCTGCATTATTTTCCGGACAACCCAATACCTATCAAAAGAATACATCGTCAAAACCATTTGAAAAATTATAAAACGTAAAAAATTTGTTTCACAGGTTAGATCATCAAGAAAATATATCAATATAATTGTGAAATAACAAAAACAAGCCATATCAATTTTTTGCATGCACAACGGTCGCAAAGACTGCTAAATAATCATATCTCCTGAGAAATTTTGAGCTCAAGGAATTCCATTATCGTAAAATCGTTAATCAACTGATCTGACTGCTGAGCTCACGTCTCTTTCCCCCCTTTCTCCGGGTTCACTTTATGTGAAACCGTTATCAAAAGCAAAAACCACTGGATCTGAAGGGGCCTGCTGACTTTTCAACAAAACAACCCCATCAGGATATTTTCCAAGGATCCCTTTCTCAACTGATGCGAGGTTAGATCCCACATGTAGGGATATTACTACATTACATATTACTACATTAGAATACTCGCGTCTATGGGTACAAATGAACCGGTTAATTAATTACGATGTAAAAAGTTAATTATAAACATTTTTATATAGTACATGCTAACATCTCACGGGCGCAGAGAGAGAAATAATTTTGAGCAGAATTGCCTTCAACACAAGCACGGTCAAAGGATTATTTAATAATTACGCATATCACTTTAATAAAGGGGTTCAAACTTCCCTTCCATACTGTACATTTCTGGTGGCTAATTCAAGGTTTAATGTCAGCTGAAAACTTTATAAAATGATATATGATAAGTTTATCGTAAGCATTACGTTTTATATACCACCTTAAGTGTTAATGTTTAAGCCGAGTTTTTCTTAATGGTAATCATGCAATATTATCTTTTTAACAATGAGGGGCTTTATTAACATGATGTCTGAAGTATAACGAGTTCCTAAAGACGTAAGGAGGTAAAGGAGGGAAAAGATTAATTTTTACTATTCTCTTGGTGTAATTAATAAATAACCTTTTAAGAGTTACTTCAGAATACTCTTATAAAATTAGGAAGCTCAGTTTCCGTGAAAATTTAAAAAACCCGCTCCTGAGTCTAGAAGCCGTAGAAGAACAAAAAACACGGGAAATATAATTTCCTTTTTCTTAAAAAGATATGAAAAAAGCATTCGAGGGGTTTGGGCGACAGCTTGAGAAACTCGCTTAATTCCGTCCCGGAAGAGTCGCAAGCGGCCGCCAATTAATTTTTAAAAGTCTTCCACATTCGCCATGGTAATATCCCTTAATAGCGATGGAACAACAATACAGACCGAAACACATTCCTCCATTCATCTTCATACGCGCAGAATGATATTACGAAATGTAACAGATTCAATCTGGCTTACCTAATTACATTCAGTAGACGTGTAAAAAATTAAATGACTAACAACAAAAACTTCAATAACTTTTGTGTTATAATTAATACTTGTGTTACATTCACATTAAAATAGCCTATTTGAATCACCCTCTGCAACAATTGTACTGCTAAACTCTAAGAGTTATAATTAATTAAAATTGGAAAACAAATCGTATTATTATTTTTCTTTATTGCGTTAACTCTAATGGTTTTAACCATCCAACTTGACAAAACTTGTTAAAATCATTACTCTTATTAAGATTATTAGCTTTTAAGCCCAATTACATTTCTGAAAACTGTGTTTAATTTTGTTTCTATGAAACAAGGCCCTTTCAAAATCTACAGTTACCTTCGCTACCTACGTCTAACAATAAATATTCGTTAATACAAATTTTAAAAGACATTTAATATTAGAGTCGAATGATAACAACTAGAATTTTTTACATTGAACTATTCATTACTACAAAATAGATTGAGGTATGTGATGATTTCGTCATGTCGTCACAGACGTTCTAAGGCGGGCGAGGGTGTGGCATGCGCCGCGTTGCGAGGTTACTTCTACTTTGTGGTCGCTCCCGCCGCGCTGTAGGAAATTTCTGCGATTTGACAGTAGAGGTGATTCGAGACGATGGTGGCCTATTTGGTATTCATCGACTCCCTCTGCGACGTTTATGCTGTCCGAGACAGTTCTCGTCGACCCACTCATGGCGCTCCTGTTGATCCTAAAAATCTCGGCAAAACGGTGGTGATTTTCTGAATATATAGTTCTGGAGGGTAATGAAATCGGACGAAAATGTCCGGACCTCCAGACTTGACAGACGCGATCCCGCGCTTAGACTACATGAGTATTTTTTTATTTTTTACGAAGGTTCTCAACAGCAAAGGTTATATCAACCCTCGGGGTGCCGGTGTTTTTGAAAACCGGTTTTTTGTAAGTATGTCGGGCTCGAATGTAGGGCCGCTGAATTCGAACCCGGGACCTTTACCTTACTGTGATGAGCGCCGTGTCAACGCTTAAACCGTTGCGGCCACCGACGCCCCCACATGAGTAAATAACATGATACAAGGGCCGGATCAGCAGAGAAGCTATGACGTTTCAGGAGCATTGCCCATAGACGGCACTGGGAGTATCTGACTCGTAGGGGTGGAATCATCCTCATCCTTATTTTTGCCAAAGCCCGCAAATGTTTCCAGTATATAGAGAAATGTTGCTCGATATGTTCTATTTAATTGAAAGACGCCATTCCTGGGCTGCTTATGAGCCAGTCGATATGAGAATTGATCAGGGCAGCGAGTATTTGGGTCCCCCTTATTTTATATATATTGTAAGTAGTGATGATAATTTTGTGTAGTGAGTGTTGAGACTGAATGTATTTATTAGGGTGAATATGTAGTATTCGAGGCCCGAAGACGGGAACGCATCGACTTCAATTAGGTTAGTTATATAATAAGTGAAAAGAGTGATTGAGGAATATCGGGTCACCACCCCGATTGAATCGTATGTACATAAGAAAGAATGTATTTAAAAGTGAGAGTGAAATGGGGGAGGAATACGTTGGGGGCTGAAATTTCCAAGCTGTTGAAAAACCCTGGAGCCTAAACTGTGCTCTAACGGAAAAGACAGAGGTCGAGTGATTCTCGATCCTATAAATGTTAATTTACAAAAGCTGCATTAACATAATTCTATGTAAATTAATACTATCTTCACCGAAATCCTTCTCAATATGAGAAGATATTGAGCGGACCAAAATTATAAATAGAATAGTAATCGCGGAGAACGAGGTGGATGTCATTTCTGAATTGATCTTTTGAACATCTACATCATCCGTCGAAGGCATAAAACTCCTGCTATTCTCCTACATCCAAATTGACTGACTTTAATACACGATTCTGTTTTTGGACGATCAGGGTGTTAGAAAAGGAAAGAAAATGATTTCACTTTCAACTAGATACACATAGGATTTGCCGTGAAAATCACTTCGCCCTAAATCCAAGTAATGGACTTGAGGGTAAATATTCATCCAGTGAGATCAAGCATCGTCATTGGAAACACAATAGTGAAAAAGGGTTGGCTCTTTATCTTATTCCTTGGCTGCAACTTAAGCTATGAATTGGCGATGTACTAATTTTACGGGGGAGACGGTTTATTGCGTAGGGCCTCTCAGCGAGCAGTTGGGAAAAAACTACTAAAAAAATCCAAGTTGAAATTTTGCAATGTCCTGGCAACCACAGTGTTGACATATCTACGAAGCTTACAAGGTCTTATGGATAGTCGAATTGAAGGACTGGTTCCGCAATGAAGCAATAAGAGGGAGTCGCGAATGTATGAGAGAAGGAATTAAAGCAAGAAAATAAAGATAGCTTTCTATGCGAAAATCAATGAGTGAACTGTAAAATCACGATTATTAAACCTTCAGTATCGATCTATGGTGATAGAGAAAGGTTGCGGCAACGGTGATTGCCTTGATGACGGAAAAGGCTTCAAGTCTAACGCCTCAAGTAAAGAAGTAGAAAATTAAATCTTCCGCTGAAACTGCACAATTAACAATTTATTCAAAACACGTCTTATTTTTTATTAACTATTTAACAAACGTTCTCCCCTTGAAATAAAAACAAATGTACAATTTTTGGCGTCATAGAAAATCCCAATTTTGTTCATTGATATTATACAAAAGTAAATAAAGGTATTTTTTACAACTGGCAGCGGCGATCGGAGGCCGATTTCATTACGAATACAGCAGCGAAATTAGATCCTAACGGAAATAAATAAATCGATTTTTAATAATAAGTTTGGAGTCAAATGCACTAAGTTAATTTGCACAAGCAATCGTATTGATATAGGGGCATGTAACACACAAAAAGTACATATATAATTGATTAATACGCGGTGATAATAAGTAGTTGTCAGAAAAAAAGAATGATTGGGATGGAGCAAGAGAGGGGACTAGAAAGAGAGCAGTAAAGAGAGAGTACCAGAAAAATTGTAGAGAGATGGCGAGAGAGTGAGTGGGTGACAATAATAAAGGGTGACAGAAGAGATGAGAGGGGGAGAGGGAGAGAGGGAAAGAAAGAAGGCGAAAAGATTTTGGAAGAGGAGGAGTTAAAGTGAGAGAATGGGAGGGAGATAAAGTTATAAAGAGAAAGAGAGTGAGAAGGATAGAGCGCGAAAAATAGGATCGAAAAGAGTGCTAGTAGTAAAAAATAGGTGCTAGTAAAGTGAGTCAAAGTGAGAAAAATGATTGTGAGCGGGGGAAATGAAGAGAGAGAGGAAGAGGGCAAGAAAGAGAGTTATAAAGTGAGAGGGAGAGAAAGAGTGAGAGAGCCTAAATGAAAATAATTTTCTGAGGAATGAATGTGAAAGAAATAAAAATTCTAAAAGTATACATTCGGAGAGAGCAAACGGTACTATTTTCAAAATATGTAAATTAGCCCAAATAGCTTCTACAAAAACTTAAAAATTAAATTTGAAGTAATTGAATGGAGGTAATACACAAATAGGCTAATCAGTATATTATAGTATCTTTAATTTCCATCCCCTACAATAAATTGAATGGTTTTATAATTTGTTACAAAAAATATTTTCTAAGATACTTGAAAACGAAAAATTGAACGTTCTATTTGCGTTTTTGCTTCGAAAAACGAACGCTATTTTTATTAATCTATTTCATTGCTAAACCTAGGGTGGAGCGAATGCATGACCTCATAATAATAAACTAAAGATATCAAGTGAACTTTCCAGTATGAAAATCTCAGTGCACTATAAATCCGAAATCTTATCCGGTCACGTATCCAATATTAGCACGCTCTGACGAATTAGGATTAAAAATAGATTATTGCTAATGGGATTTCATGTTTATTAGTTTTCGTATAGATTACTCCAAGAAATACGATAGGGTAATTTTCGTTATATTAGGTACTGTAAATTTCAATTGATTTATATGTTAATAGCGTGCAAGCTATTAATTTACTTACCGTAACTAATTAAATAACTTGAGGTTATAGATATCATGTAACTGGTATAGTTTTGAAGGACTCATCTGTAAACTAAATGGGATGCTACCAAAGCAGCACGTAGATATTATCAGCTCCAACCTAACTGAGAGACATTTTAGAGTCAACCAAGGAGATCAATATTAAGAATTAGAAACAATAAATGCAGAAGTGCACAAATTAGAATATTAGGTATACTGCAATTTTAGTTGAAATAAAAAAGTCAATGACACGAGTGGGATTCGAACCCACGATCTTCGGCTAGATAGGCCGCTGCTCTGCCACTTGAGCTATCGTGACCTCGATCCACTCGGACACCAACTTCCCATCTCAACCCCACCTTTTGAATTTTCCCTCCTTTTGCCATTTTTCCCTCTCCACCACCTAATTAAGAATGGACTGGCTAATTTATAAAACTTTAATTTACACATATACTGTTAGTATCTAATTGTAAATCGTTTCATGGCAAACCTTGTTCTATTAACATTAGTAATAATTTGAGTGTAGAGCACGACCGGTAGATGGCCCTCAGAGAACGTGAGCAGGAGTCGACGGATCGTCCACAACCGACTGAGGATTGGCCATACGCGGTTGACACACGGGCACCTGCATTTGGGCCAAAGCCCGTGCAGGTGCCCCCTATGGAGAGAAAGGTTGCTCGATGTATCCCACATGTCATGCCTTACAGGGAGCGTGTAGCTATGCCCTTCAATCGAAAATGGTACTCGAGCACGGCAGCGGATTTTTGGGTCCCCTGTTCCGCTTTTTAGGGGAAATTGGTTTTTTTTATTGTATATAATATGCCTTATGTGTTGTGTGCCTGTATGTTTTGTCTGAGTGCAAGTATTTATTAGCGTGAATGGCGAGGGGTGTGGGTGAAATATAACGTCATCATCGCCCCTCGAACGTATGAGCGTATGAGTGTGTGTTCGGGGTCGATGGCGGAATATTTATAAAAGTACTCCATCGATCCCAATCTAGATTAGTTTGAGTAAGAATCCATACATGGGTGGGTCCAACGGATGCCAGGTTATCTCCTAGATTGTTTTAAATCTATAAGTTTTTGTCCTAAGAAAAGTCGAGAATGCTTTTTAAGAATCTCATCATGCAATCAAAGCCCACCCCATTTTAAAATACAAAGCTGCTTCTAGCTTCTATTAAAAAAAACACACACAACTTAGAAAGTAATAAATCAATACTGATCATAAAAAAAGATAACGATTTGAATTCAGAGTACACGAAATGAATACACGGTGTTGATCAGCGAAAATAATTCACGACATTACCGAATCGACGCTGGTAAATATAAATAATGGGACGTAGTGTCTGGGAACGGCTGAATCAATATGTAAGTGCTGAGCTGCTGTCATTAAGCGGTGATAGATATCTCACTGTCCGGACCATCCTCTCATCCTGATTAATCGCACCTATTAATTAATCAGCTCTTAATGCGCTTCCAAGTTCTGTGAAAAATCACCTCGCATATTTTCCGAAATGGTGTTCGAATTGAGAAAGAAGGTGGGATGGGGTTGATATTAAAAATTATGATCTCTTTATATACCATTGCTCAATTAGCCCAACAAAGAACCTTCCTCGAAAGTCGTTTTCCTTTAATTGTCAGAGTAAATTAATGCCGTCAGGAATTTTATTGCTTTCTTCATTAGAGCGTTGTAAATAACTTAACTACTTTAATTAGGATAAAAGCACAAATTAACTTCGTTTTTACGCTTTATACAAATCTCAAGCTAAAAGTATAGAAATAATACGAAATCTGCAGAACATATATACCAGCAGCAAGTATTTGGTAGAATTTTACTTAGCCTCACTATTTCGACCAATTGTCTTTATCATTGTCCAGAAAGAATAGCTCATTTTAATTACTGCAGAAAAACCAACAAATTTTTATAACATTGTTAGTCGTCTTCAAATTAAAAAAGTAACTACCTGATAAAAAAAAACACTCTTTCGCAAATATTATTGGCTAACCAACGCGAACCATTAATTTTAAAATTTGAAAACCATTTTCTTACGGCATCACAAACAGTTTGCAAATCTAAACAAAGATAATAATGTAGAAATCAAAATTGATAAAATTATATTAATTTTGAACATAAAAATAAATATTCTAAGTTTTTAAAAATTGATGATTTTTTAAATTACAAAATTTTGAATATTCTACATTACAAAATAAAAATACAAAAACAGTAAGATAAAAAAACACTTTTACGCGCTCTAGAAAATCCCACGTTCTCATTGTTTTTCTAATTCCTTCCTTTGTCAATGTGTAGAATTATACAATAATTTACGTAATTCTATAAAATTACGTTAAAAAAATTAAAAAATATCCAAAAGCTTTTTCCCTGTCGATTATGTTAAATCACCACTCTGTACAACATCAATAATATTTATAAATATATGTAGAGAATTTAAAAAATTATATTTGAATTCCTTATTCTTTGTATTGTGAATAATGTAAACTTTAACTGTATGTACGTATGCTCGTGAACTAATCAACTATTTAACTAATTTTGCGAGATTTTATAAATAACATGGTCAATTCAATTCTCTCTTTGTCTCTCTCTCTCTCTTTCTCCCTCTCTCTCTCTCTGTTGTGTTTGTTAGCTTTCTTCAGCGTTGTTTAATGCCTCATTTGTTAATTAGAATCATTAGTTTGTAAGGTTTTTCATTATGTATGTGCACATGGCCAACTTACTGATGGATTTTGGAGTGTCGGTTTGCTTGTGTGTGTCTGCTTTGTTTATTGTTTTGGTAATTGCGTTTGTACTGAACGCGTCATTTTTCCTTTGGTTTTTATTATTTTTAGTTCATTTTCATACACCTATGTTGTAAAGCTGGGAAGGTGAGTGATTTTATTTCCATTCTACTGGGTGATATTTTACGAACTCTTCCTATTTATTTCGTTTGGAAATAACTAAAAAATATGCACTTCACACAATTTTTCACGTAGAATCTGAATCTGAAATCAATTTTTCTTTTTCAAACGTGCACTACGGCTCCAGGGCTCATCATCTGGGAAGTTATCATATTGAATATGGAATTAAAATCTACGAATTTTTTTAAGAAGATTTTACTTCGGGCACTTTTCTTGTACTGTTTGTCGTTTAAGAGTATTAAGGTTTTTAAAAACGTTCAAATTTCATTTATCTCAATCGTCATTATTTTACCTCCCAGCAACTTTTAATTAATTACTAATTACTAATTCAATTATTTTCTAATAACTTTATTAAGTCAATCTTAGTCAATTAAGTTTTCAAAATGGTTACCACCGATCTCCATACAAACCGAAATCCTATTTTGAAATTCATTTTGCACTTTACGAAAATTAACTGGTGTTATGCGCATTAGAATTATCTCTATATCAGCAATTGTGTCGATTCAATTCTTTGATGTGTGCATAAACATCGAAGCAACTCAGAGAAAATATTTTTTGTTATTTATTTTATTTACTGATATATTTTTAAAGTCGTAGAATTTAATTCAGTATTCAAAATAATACCTTAGCATTTGAAAAAAAAATGTTACCGAGCCCCTAGTTTTTTAGGTAGAATTTGAATCTGAAGATAAAAACATTTTTCAAACCGTTCTACGTAAAAAATTGTGCAAAGATCATTTCTATTTTTTTTTATTATTTCCAATCAAATGAAATAAACAGGGTGGGAATTATGAATAATCACCCCGTACGATGTTGTTGGTCGCTGTTAGGTTCAAGATTTATTCCACAAAATGCACTGACAAAGAAAGATAACGCCAGAAACACACTTACCCGATTCTACGCCATGCTACGCTACCCGATGCTACCCGACGCAATTTATTTCATAGTTTTGCTCGTAAAATTACACCATTTTGTAATGTCGGGTAGCATCTGAACAGGATACTCATATTTTTCGAAGTATATTTCAAACTAAGTACATGTAATTTTGTCGTTATATTAATTACATATTATTTTAATGTAAACCAAATTAAACGAGATCAAAAATGCATAAGTTTTTATAAACATTGTTTAATTATGATGGTTAGGAGTAACTTTATTTAAAACAATTAAGTTTAACAAACAATTTATTAGATGGTTGTGCTGATAAAATTTAACTAACAATTCATTACAAAGTTTTGCTCAAAATAGTGCATTAAGAACAAAAGATGCGTTGCGATTGTGATAGTGATTGACTGAGATAGTGACAAACGCTGTGGACTGTACGCGACGTGTACTTGCGTCGGATAGATGTGCACACCCCACCAAAACGTGGCAAGGCGTCGGGTAGCATCGGGTAGCGTCGCATGGCGTAGCATCGGGTCAGTGTGTTCCTGGCTTTAGTCTCATGCGACGTAAAAACAAAAGGCATATGGAGTTATATGGAAGTCCTGCCAGAAGTCAGGGACACTAAAGTCTTGAACCAGACATGTGTCTCTGGGCGTTCAGGGTAATGCAACCTTATGGATAATAGGAGTTTGGATTTGCGTCGGGTAGCATCGGGTAGCGTCGCATGGGTAGCATCGGGTAAGTGTGTTTCCGGCTTAAGGGTTTTTAAAAAGAGAGTTGACTTCACACAAATCAAGCAGATTCAACTATGAAAAAGGCGAAATGGTGAAATGTGTCTGACATCTGAAGAACATAGAATATTTTAACAATTATGATTACGGTATTACGTTTAATTAACACATAAAAAATTACGACTGGGAATGTACGATGGTAGTAAGATGACAGAAGGGATAGATTGCGGCAATTTGTAAAATCTCGATATTTATAAAAAACATTGTTATTTATTTTCACCCTAATATCTACGAGAATAATGTTATTTCATCACGGTAAATATACTGTTAAACAAATTGTCCCCTCATATCTGTAAACAACTCCGTTACAGATTTATCTTTCGTTGCTAACAAAGAAAAAAATGTAGATTTTTCCGGTCGAGAAAAGAGGGACATTAAAAAGGCGCCCGGCGATTTAATTATCCCCAGCTTTGATATAAAAGATGGGCATAAAATCCTCGAGTAATTTGCCAAATTTGTTTGCCATAACCGATGGGCATTTTTTGCTTACTGTTGTTCAGAATATAATCCTGTTTAATTAACACGCGGTAAAAGGCTCATGCCCTGTGTGGTTAACAAGACAATAAGAAAGAGAAGATAACAAGAAAACTGTTCATCGCTCCCTCGAGTAATGAAGGGTCTTTACCTTAGCCTTTTGAACAGAAAGAAGCAGACGTTGAAAAATAATCGTCAAAACGAAAGGTACTTTTTCTTGATAACACAATTTTTTAATTTTGCCTTTTATATAAACATAATGAAAAAACTTAGATTTGGTCGTTGCGTCATCAAACATTGTCATTTTTCATCAACAATAATTTATAACAATTACAAAGGATTTATTGATAATCCTCGGTTGCCAATATTCGTTGCATTTTAGAGACAAAACTGTTATGATTTCAACGAGTAAAAATTCCTTTTATGTTTATGTTATTTCGTGAGCCAATAAAAACTCTTTTGTATTTTGGAATATTTTATTGACACTGAAAGAACTGTATTTTATGCCTTCTCTGATCATATCCTAAAATGGGTTTTGTAAATTCACCGTCAATATTTCGTTGTTTTTTTAAAATAATTTAAATACTTACAAAATAAGGTTTGTTACTTAATTCTTTTTTAAGAGAAGAATCGTTTTAATTATTGTTTTTGAATTATCATTTAGAAGACAAATGGAGTGGAGAAATTGAATTATAGTTGTAGGTAAGATAGTAAAAATAATAATAATAAGAACAAAACAGAAAGGCACGGGAGAACTGGTCAAGGTAGCAGGAACGGGAAAAAATAAATGTAACAAAAACCAAACAGAGATAATGAATAAAATAAATGAATAATAAATAAAAAAGAGAGTGAATGAGAGATCTAGAAGGAGAGCGAGTGTAAGTGTGTGAAAGAGCGCCTGAGAGAAACACTGTAATGTAAAGAGAAAAGGTTGAAAAGTAAAAAACAATAATAAAAAAAGGAGAGATAGACGGAGCGATAAAGATATAGATAGATAGAGAGGGTAAATAGATAGAGCGAGAGAGAGTGAGAGAGAGAGAGAGAATAAGATAGAAGATAATTATAAGAGCCAGGAAAATAAATGAAAAATGAAAGAACTGGAGAGAGAGAGATAAATAAATTGGTAGATAGGGAAATACATAAATTGAAAGTGATAAAGTGTGTGACGAAGCAAGACAGAGAAAAATAATTAGAAATGAGAGAGAGAGGGATAAAAAGAGAATAATTGAAAGATGGAAATGAGAGAGCGAATAAGAAAAGAAAAAGGAAATGGAGAAAGAGAAAGATGTATATATATACACAGAGAGAGAGAGAGAAAGTGAGAGAGAAAGAGATTTATAAAGATAACATTTGTATGACGAAATGTTCCAACTTGTGAGATGAAACTACGGTGCAAAATGGAAAAAATATATTAAAGTTTGGCTAGTAAATTTTCCTGGAACTTTAACGATAAATGTACGTATTTTTTACCGTTTGCGAATTTAGAGTATAAATTTCAGGAAAAACGGAAAATAAGAAAGAAAAGTCTGAAACCAGTCAATTGTAAGTGGCAAAAAACTTACCAAGTAGAAAGAAAAAGAGTCCGAGCGGGAAAGTTATCAGAGAATGATAGAAAAAAAAAGATATAGACCGATGGAAAATGAAGTAGATAGAGAAGCAGTAATAATTATTACTAATAAAAGTTCAAATAACTTGCATTTTGATTTAATACTTTATTTAATGTAGTTAAAATATATTTTAGCATATCGTTGTGCTTTTAAACAATGTAATAAATTTAAATTAATTATACTTTTTAACTAAGGTTTTCATTGAGATAAAAAGTATAATTAATTAAAAAAATTAATACGGTAAATGATGGCTACTAAACATGGTTTTTGTAATAAATATCAATAAAATAATGTAACGTTTTTTTCTTGTCGTGAAACACTGTTGACATTTTATATGTCGAGCCTGCCAAGGTTGAAAGCCCAATCTACTTGATCTTTACATTCGGAACATGGCTATTTACATTAGAATGAGCCCTCGATCCTCGTGATCGACGGATAAAAGTTCCCTTCGTCGACTTTCATTTCTGAAATTTGTTTGAAGTACGTCTGTCCTTTGAGGATTGCTTTCTCGTTTAGAGCTCTACTAATAGGTTGAGTTAAGACACCAACAAAAACAAGTTTATTTGAATAAACTAATGAAACGTTGAACTTTTTTAAGAAGATTTGTTGTAATTTTGAAAAGAGTAAGGTTCGGATTGATTTCTTAATTTTACTTTATGATTAATGCAACAATTTTAATATAAAAATACATATAAAAAATTTAAATTTTCAATTAAGAAAAATTGAATATGTTAGAATTTTTATATATGAGCATGTTTTATTCATGTTTATCTTTGGGTAAAAATTTACCGGTTTATATCGTCCAATGTAAAATCATAGCCGCCCAATACGGCAATACGTTCCTTCCATCCTGGGCCCTTTCAAACTCTATTCTATCACGCTCAACTCTGTAACTGGCTTTCGGATAGAATTCCATTTTCTAAAGTTCTACTTGGAAGCGTTTTAAAAGAAACTGGCAACTACTTTTCGGCAGATCCTACCAATGGAAATCTGTGTGAGTCGTTGAAAGCGGAAATGGAAAATACAAACTTAATTTGGAACGTGTAATAAATCCAATAAACCGTCCCAAAGCGATTGACAAGCGTACCTGTTGCCATCACTACGTATAATACAAACAATATTGGGATTTAATATTAAAATATGAATAAGCAGCGTATAATATGTATATAAATAAATGAAATATAATCTTATTTTTCTTTAGCCAAATTAAATCAGAATATTTTTTATTATAAGGTATAAAATATGACACAAAATGGTTGTTAATCCCAACTTTATAACTTCTAACATGATTTAAAGTATTGTAAGAAATAAAATTTTCTAACTTTGTTTGAACTGGAAGGTTACATTTTTTTGTTAAGGAAGTTAACCGTTTTTTCTATAAGATACTCAGGGCGTCTTTATTAGTTGGCTCGGCTGAATTTCTCTTAACCAATGACTGTATAAAAAAAGTACGTGTTTAATCAATTAATTATTCATTTTATGTAACGTTTTGATTGAGATAAAAAAGTCTGTGTCACGAACGGGATTCGAACCCACGACCTTCGGCTAAATACGCCGCTACTCTACCACTTGAGCTATCGTGCCTTCGATCTTCCCGAACTCTCAATCTCAGCCTACAACCGTCAAATTTTCCCTCTTTTTTGCCATTTTTAAAAGTCGTGTAATCAGGATTGGATTCTCAGCGACTTATGAAGTGCCCAGGGGAGTTGTTAGTGAAGTTATATATATATANACCTTTGCCTAAATACGCCGCTACTCTACCACTTGAGCTATCGTGATTTCGAATCCCGCTCGTGACACTGAGTTTTTTATCTCATCCAAAACCTTACATAAAAAGAGTAATTAATTGAAAGAAGTAACTAGGTCAATTGGCCACTAAAACATAAATTGGATTAATACGTGTGTAATATTTTTAATCTAGTTTCAATTTTTTTATTTTTATTTGGAGAAAAATTATATAGGGTAGGCCTGACCCAGTTCAACATCAAAATTTCAAATACGTCCCTAAAGAATAAATACATACTGACACTAAGCTCAAAACCTTCTAAATACAATATCTATACTATAAAAAAATACGTCCTCCAAAATGCTGAACAGAGAAATCAGAAACTTCCTACCGTGCCAGAGAACCATTCTTAAAATTCGGCGTGATGCCTACACTCTCTCAGCAAAAAATGCAATGACATTAACTTTTTTTTATTGTATAAAATTTTTGCCGATTTGCTTTCAGAAAACATAAAAACAACGAAATAAAATATAATTAATTGCTTCAACTTTAGTTGGTTGTTAAAATAATCTTGTTCTTTGTTAGTTCAACCTTTGAATAACTACCTTCTGAACATCTGCCCATATTGCGCATTTATTTATTAATTAACGATAAGTTTGTAGGGCATGGTACTTACGGTCTCCTAAATGTTCCTTATCTTCGGCTATCCTTACCGATCAATAGTATGCCGGAATTAAGCAATTAATTTATAGAACCTTGCCGTCGGCTGCTTGGCAATTATCCAACTTCTCGGACATAAATTAATTAACATAATTGCTAATTAATTATAACTAAAGGGCTCCGATTGAGACGTGTTGAGACGGAAAGAATTTGATTTGATATCCGACCAGGCAGCCTTTTATTAAAGACTTGTATATCTGACATAATAGTTTTATAGTTATTTATTTATGTCGTAGTGTTGTAGCTTTATTTTACAAAGTTCCTTCAAATCTTATTTCTCTGGTCATTTGTAGCGTAAGGGAAAAATAAATCGGACATTAGAAAAACTTTGCAGCGTCTGATCACGTTGTGAGTTTTCCAACAAATCTGACAATTATTTTCTTTTTTCATTTGATTTCCCCTTTGATTCTTTTTCATTTTTTACCTTATTTTAAGTAGGTCAACAACGGTATTGCTGAACGAATGAAAAGTTTCCTAGGTCAAGGTGACTTTTTTCCTGAGTCGTACGTGATGTAAGTAAAAATTATTACTGTGCATGATTTCTTTCAGTAGTTTTAATTTAACAAAGATAATTTGGTATATCTCTATTACTTGTTTTTATTTTGCACCATTTCACATTTTCTTCCAGCTAGCTGCATAAATCCTTCATCCTGATGTTTTGTTTTGCCTGTGCATATTTTCTTTTTCCGAGCTCATTATTTCTTGGGTCCATCTTCGTAATCTCTTCAGCAAATCTAGTCTGTACTCTTTTTCGTCTTGTTCCGGAGCAACCGTCCCAGCTTGATAGATATCTTCATACATTTCTTTCTGTTCTTATATTCTCAAAGTCTTTTAGTGCTATAATTTTTCAAAGTTACAAATTATCTTACATGAGTCGTAGTTTTAAATCTATACGATAATTTTGGCAATGTTCAAAATGGAAAATGTTAAATAGACTCAATTATTTGTAACTTTTGTGGATTTTAGTTTACATCCCTACTTTTTCCTTTACATTTAAATATCGTACGTCAAGTTGTATAAAAATTACCATAATTCAGCATGTTCTATGTTATGAAAAATTTCAATAATATTTTTTAAGCTTATAATATAGTACATCGATTCATTTGATAAAAAATTAAGGTCTTAAAATTAGTGGTACAAAATCTGTTTTTCGCAAAACAAAATAAACGGTACAGAATGACTTTTGTGTTAAGCGGATTGAGACACTTCATGGAAAATGTTGATAATACGATCCGTTTGCTTTTAGTCTTGCAATACGCTCCAAAACTTAAACAATCGAAACACGTTTTAACCGAACGGAAATTAAAAATTTTCACCATCCACTAATGCCATGAGTTTTACTTACGAGAGAAAATAGTTGATATTTATTTCTCGAATATTGCAAAGTAGAGAATAGTTGGGGAAAGAATGCATATAAAACAGAAATGCAGCTATAAATAAAGCCGCGTAGGTGGGTCCAATGTTTTCTGAATTGAAAGTTTCTCTCGTTACTTCTCTTGAATTGAATTTTTAAAATTCTTTGCTTCCGTTCTCGACAGGTTTCTCCTCCAAAGGTTTCCCATTTGTTAATGAAGTTTTCTAAAATTAAAGAAATAAATATTTTCTACAGGAAATAACCGACAACCACTCTGGCTACTTTTTATAAATTTAATTTTTATAACGAAGGAAAATTTTCCGTAACTTACAAAATTACCCATTTCTTCCAGTTGCGTAATATTAACTCCAAATTTCTAATGTTGTTTTAATAAACATTTAAACTTTTACAGAAATGACTAAAATTCCCAAGCAACTTCCAAAGCAAAAGTAAAAATAAGCAAGTAAATTCATTCGTGGGGGCCGCGGTAGCAGAGTGGTTAAAGCCAAAAACACACTTACCCGATGCTACGCCATGCGACGCTACCCGATGCTACCCGACGCAAATCCAAACTCTGATTTTCCTTAAGGTTGCATTACCCCCGTGCACATCTACCCGACGCTCTGTGATCCCTGCTGTCCAGATTTTCGTCGGGTCGCAGCGAGTACAGGCGAAGACAAAAGAACCAGACACTAATATTTTTATTCAAACTACATGTATTATTGTCGTTATATTAATTACAACATACTTATTTTAATATTAACCAAATTAACGGTGATTAAAAATTAATTAGTTTTTATTTAAAAAATTAATTTTAATGGTTTGGTAGAAAATTAATCAAAACACCGGAATACGATTTTTTGATATAATGAATTTTACTAACAATTTATTGTACTCGCTTCGGCGGTACATATACTAAAATTGGAACAATTTATTAAACGGTTTTGCTCATAAAATTTAATTAACAATTTATTTCATAGTTTTGCTCGTAAAATTACACCATTTTGTAATGTCGGGTAGCATCTGAACAGGACACTCATATTTTTTGTAGTTTATTTCAAACTAAGTACATGTAATTTTGTCGTCATATTAATTCCCTGTTATTTTAATGTAAACCAAATGAAACGAGATCAAAAATGCATAAGTTTTTATAAACATTATTTAATTATGATGGTTAGGAGTAACTTTATTTAAAACAATTAAGTTTAACGAACAATTTATTAGATGGTTGTGCTCATAAAATTTAACTAACAATTTATTACAAGGTTTTGATTAAAATAGTGCATTAAAAACAAAAGATGCGTTGCGATTGTGATACTGATTATTGTGATAAAGGCTGTGGACTGTACGCGAGGTGTACTTGAGTCAGATAGATGTGCACAACCCACCAAAACGTGGCAAGGCGTCGGGTAGCGTCGCATGGCGTAGCATCGGGTAAGTGTGTTCCCGGCTTATGGCGTCAGACTCTCGGCTAGTAGACACCGCGATCGTGGGTTCGATCCCCACCGTCGCCTCTGGGCTTTTTCCGACGCCTAAGGAGACCGGTGGCCGCAGTTGAAAGAAATTGACACGGCACTCATGAATGGAATGAGGGGGATCAGATCTCAGCGACCCTGAATTTTGGCCCAACCCCCTTCAAAAATGAGTTTCTTCGATGAAAGAACACCGGCACCCCGGGGGCTAAAAAAAAACTGTCTTATTTTATACTTATTTTAAAATTTTTAAACTGTTATCCAGAAAGCTGAGATTCCAGAACTACTAGGATGGCAAATACTATTCTGATGACATAACCACTTAGTCACTGTGGTCTTCTTCCAAATTATGTTACAAATCCAATGAAACTACGCCCTCTTTCTCACCCTCCCTCTGTAATGAGGCTCTCGTTTATTTACTTTGTTTTCGGTTCTCGTAAATATCTTTATACTTTACTTTGACTATTGCATTCTCAATTTGTATTTCTCTCAATTCTATCTATATATCCTTATGCCTCTATCTTTCTCACTCGTTATATTCACAAGGATTATTGCGGAGAGCACTTAGACCTAAAAGCTAGAAGTTATGTGTGATAACTCTACTCACCCGCGCAGTCTACTCATTATTTTACGTCGAGTGGATAAGTTTTGTTTTAATTGTGTACTAAGCAGTGAGGCTTGTTGATATCAAGGAGCTGCGAAACATACGGAATCTGTTCAACCGATCTGGATATTTCAAATTGTTTAAATTTTTCTTCTGATCATTGCCGAGTTCAATTAATTCTTAATTCTATCCCTTCCATTGAATCAAAACATCCTCGTTTAATAACTGTACCTATACACTGGAAAAAGTTTCAAACAATAATTTACAAAAATGTTAACTTTCAAATATCTCTAAAAATTGCAGAAGAAATTGACAAAGAGGTAGACGATTTTACAAAATTAAAACAGTGCGGGTGCCAATCTCCTTAAAACCACCTCGAAACAATCATAAGTTATTATTACCTCTACACATTCGGCTACTCCTAACTGGAAAGCGAAGGACCAGGGCAATCTGGCAGCGTAACAGATATCCGAGTGATCACCGACGGATGAACAAACTCACAAGAAAACTGAATCAAGAAGTGACCAAACTTAGGGCTGAATTGTGCAAACAATGAACTATTGCCCTATCCAAAGCAGACAAGTCCTTGTGGTACTGTATCCGTAAGACTGCGCTATATGATCACACTCCCCCAATCCATAGTGATAACGCTTGGGCTAAATCCAGGCTAAATTGTTTTCAGAGTTTCTTTCCACAATATTCATTCCACTTCATGATATACTTGTTCATGACCATTGACCTGATATTGAACACGACTTGAGTGTACTCCCCTGAACTCTCTCCTCCTCCTAAAGCATTTCTCCATCAGATATACGACATACTATTAAACACGAAAAGTTTCAGGTTATGATCTAATTGCAACACAAATATTACAAAATTTGTCCCACAGAGGCTTACTTTACTTAACATACGAATACAAGCTGTACTAAGGACCAATGGAACTTCTCTATCATTAAAATGGTTCATAAGCCAAAAAAACCTTCTGATCTTCCTAGTTTCTATCGACCCATTAGTCTCCTTTCTATCCTTGCCAAAATACTCTAAAACCTACGTTTTCAACTATTATTGCCAATATTTGAACATTCTACTTATAGTCCAGATTATCAGTTTGGAATCCGATTATTTCACTCGAAAACTGAACAATACATCGTGTTGCTGACAATATCGCCTATCCCCTCGAACAAAAACAGCTTTGCTTGGGGTGTCTTTCTTGGTTTGGAACTAGCCTTCCATCGAATTTGGCACTCGGGCTTGTTTTGAAAACTGAAGAACATCCTGCATCATACGTACTATCTCATAATGAGATCTTATCTGACGGAACGATTTTGCCGAGTCCGTCCGGGAACTAAATTCTAACCTTATTTACGCATTAGAGCGGATGTTCCTCAGAGAAGCATACTTACCCCATTTCTATTTTCAATATACACTATATTCCTACGAATGTTAACAACCATGCATTCGCTGATTATACTGCGATTCTTACACGTGATTCGGACTCCTCAATAAACACTCAACATTTACAACACCTGAATTAATTAACAGTATGGGGCGTCGGTGGCCGCAACGGTTTAGGCGTTGACACGGCGCTCATCACTGTAAGGTAAAGATCCCTGCATTCGAACCCGATATACTTACAAATGGGCTTTTTTTTTCAAAGGCTTGGGCCCCCGATGGTTGATATAACCTCTGCTGTTGCGAACCCTCGTAAAAAAATTAACAGCTTGGTCCACAAAGTGGAAAATGAAGATAAACCTAACGAAAAGCGTACAGGTAAATTTTAGCTTAGGTAAATATATCTTTCCTGCAGTGATTATAAATGGAATTTCATTGCCTACCACTGACTTTGTGTATAGTCTTGGACTTTTCTTGGGTAAACGACTGACTTGAAATCTCCACACAAGACTGAAAATACAGCAAACAAACTGACGTTATAATTATTAAAAAGACTACTTGACCCACGATCAAAATTAGGCGTTGAAAACAAACTTTTAATTAACAAGACAATGATTGACCTCTCTGGGCGTACGGTGGTGAAGTGTCGGACTCAGCCAAAGATTCCAATTCCCAACGTCTCCAATCAATCCAATCCTAACTTTTCCGTCAAATTATAAATACTCCTTTTCACGTTTCAAATCCCGTTTGTACATGAACTCATCAAAACTTGCTATAAAAAATGCCATCTATCTCTGAACATCCAGAATAATCTATTACGAGTACGATACTTATCACTTCCAACCCTACCTGAAAATCCTCCAAGAAGATTGAAGCGATAGTGGCCCCTAAACCTTTTCAATGAGCGAAGACTGAAAATTTTTAAGCGTGAAGGAGTGTTTCCATTGGGAACCTTCTCCTGCAAGAGACTCAAATGACAAATTCACCATATATGATCATATTTGCTTAATACAATATTAGTATATTGTAGTAAATATCACATAAATGTAATAAAAATAAAAAAGTTTCATCTTGTAAGTTGTAACATTTCGTCCTATAAATGTTATCTTTACAAATTTCTCTTTCACTCTCTTTCTATCTTTCTCTTTCTCCACTCTCTCTTTTTTATCTAACGCACGCCATATCATTTGTTCTATATATCAATTGTTCTCTTTTTATCCCTCTCATTCAGTTTTTTCTTCCTCTTGCTTGCTTTGAAATACACTCTCTCTTTCAATCTATATATTTACCTATCTATCAATTTATTTATCTATCTCCATTTCTCTAGAGTTCCTTTCTTTTTCATCTATCGTCCTCGCTCTTATAATTATCTTTTATCTCACACCGTCACTCTCTCTCTCTTTCTCTCTCTCTCTCTCTCTCTCTCTCTCTCTCTCTCTCTCTCTCTTTCTTTCTTACTTCTCCCACTCTCTCTCTCGCTCAGTCAGTCTTTCCCTCTGTGACTAACTCTCTCTCTTCTCTCTCTCTCTCTCTCTCTCTCTCTCTCTCTCTCTCGCTCATTCTATATCACATTATTTCTTACTTTCTTTATTGGAGGAAATCTTTCCTAATAAAATAAGAAATTTCTAAACATCGTTAATTTTAAATGCGCTACACCATGAAATCTCTCCAAAATAGAAAGGAAAAGGAAAAGAATTGTTGTAGGATGAAAAATGTACTCGGACGAACCGAGATTTATCTCGCGAATGCGATAACGCTGGTGATGAAAAGTTAAGGAGGGTTCAAGCTTTCAAAGGATCTATAGATATAGGTTTTTGCGTCCCTTCGGTATAAAGGAAGCCCACTATCCTACTCGATGTCCATATAAATAGAGCTTTTTTTGCTTGCTCAAAAAGAAATTTGAGGGCTCAAGTGTTCGAAATATTTAAAAATAGAAAACAATCAAGTATGTCTTTGGGTCGAACCATTTCAACATCATTTCGAACTACGTTTCCAAAAAAAAAAAAAATATATATAATTTTCCTCATTGAAAATTTCAAAAATGCGGGTTATGAACACAACTTAAAAATTGTAAAAACAGCTTTAATTTTTTACTTTTTGGCCAGAGTTCAATTTATTGTATTTTTTCAGAGCAAAAAATTGAAGAAAATATTTTATTTCACATAACTATATCTTTTGTTTGATGATGATCTTTGATCTAAAGGTTGTTAGGTTAAGGTAAGGTTAGATTAAAAGATGTGCTTTTTTTTTTTAGGAATACAACCAAATTATCTTTTTCACAAATTAGGGATATATTTTGATGAATGGTGTTTAACAAATGAAAATGTTGTTTTCGAGCAAAGTGGATTAAAGGCGATAACATTAGGCAATTTCTTTTGACTTACACATTTTTTTACAACCATTACCATTAAGTAATCAAATAAAATATTCAAAAAAAAAAAACTATTTACATTAAAACTTTGCCAATGTAATGCCCGTTTAATATAGAGAAATGACAATACCAGATTTTCCGATGGTGTGACAAGGTTTTCCCTATTGGAAAGAGACGAGGAGGTAAGGTGACAAAAACTTCTTGTGCAAAAGGGAAACTTTGATAAAATGCCCCTCTGGGAGGTTATATGTAACCTTGTATTTTCGAAAAGATGAAGCCCCTCGTGATCCATCAACATTCGTTACGACGGCACCCTCGCAATAATGTTTTGACTGGGGCACCCGTGGAACTTTGCAAGTCTCATTCCTTTTATTAGCATAACGGGCGTCGATGTAATTGATGGATTAATGGCGGGCGGATAATAAAAAAAGACGTCTTGTTTGAATTTTTTTATGGGTGTAATTTCCACTCTGTTTGACGTTTTAAGAAAAACCAGTAAAAACAATAGAAACAAAAAATTAATATCTGACTTATAAAAAAAAGCACAAATAATTACACAGAATACAAACGACAAATTGAAATTCGCAAATGTAAATCGTCGTTTTTATCATAATGATACATTCCTTGCTTTCTCACTCTCTCTCTCTCTCTCTTTTTTTTAAACTTTTGCAAATCCTGACCTGTAGTTTATATACACGTTTTCACATACAATTAATCATGCCGGCAATGTCCGTGCATTTCTGACAGACAATACAGCGAGTATAGACAGTGAGGTTCGACAATCCGCAGATCACAAGGAGAAACTTTACGATTTTATGTAAGTAAGCCGATAGAACTACTTTCTATAAATATTTAGCTGTCCTGCTGCGTTTTTCATAATTTTGTACAAAATGCTACCTTTAAAGTTATAATAGACCATAGAAGTAGTAACTTAAAAAATAAACAAGCTCAAGTGATATTAAAACCTGTTTTGATATTTACAAAAGGTCACTGATATCGGCCTTAATATTACAATTATGTGTAAATTATAAGGTATAAGGCGAATTTAAAAGAAAAAGAAGAAACTCAATATTCTTTCTTCAAACTTTTAAAGAATATATCCTTTTTATCAGGCATCCTCACACATATTCCTCCATCTACCTGTTCCCTATAATAGACTACTCTAATTGGGGGTCGATGGGGTACTTTAAAAGTTTTCCGCCGTAGACCCAAGTCACTCACGCAACTTGAGGGGCGATCGAGATGCTACTTCACCTTCAGTCCCCCTCCATTCACACTAATAAATACATTCACACCAACATACACTGATCACACTAATGCTGTTTGGTAGATGGAGTACTCGATATTCCTCCATCTACCTGTTCACTACAATAAACTAATCTAAATTGGGGTCGATGGGTTATTTTATAAAATTTCCGTCATCGGCCCAAGTAATGCACACATCCTGAGAGGCGATGGAGAAGCTCCTTAGACATCAGCCCTTCCCCATTCACACCAATAAATACATTCACTCATACAAGAAACAGAAACACAAAACTTAATTTCTGTGTACAATAAAAAAAATCCGGTGCACTGGGTGTTAATTTAGAGTACCGTGTTTACTCTTGCAATAACAATGCAACGGATTCCAGTGTTTTCAGGACGTAAATGTGAAGGGGCCACTCTAAACGCTTTCTTTTTTTAACATGTTAAACGTTAATTTTTCAACAATGCTAGGCGTGGCGACTGGTAGAACCAGAAATAATGTTATAGCAGCCCTTGAAGTCTTGTTGTTTCTTTTGGTTTTCTGTTCTGTTAAATTGTATGATGCCAGAAGTTTAAAAAAAAGGAAAAATAATCCACCCTTTCACTCAAAATGCTATCTATGCACTCGAATATGTATAGTAACAAATGACACGCTTCAATTCGAGCCGACATACCTACCTCATATTAGAACTTCTAACATTCTACAACTCTATAGGAAAGGGATATGTGTCTATTATAAATGAGAGTATAAGGACAGGTCAGAAATTAACAAATGAAATGTATTGCTCAGGTTTAATTCATGCGTATTTAGGAATAAAAATAAATGTAAATTAAAAGCAGCTGTTAAATTTATGGCTGCCATGTTGGTTACCTACGCCCTAACGGATAGCAAAGTGACATTTTCGACCTAACATCTAACATTGGCCCTGGCCTGTTAGATCGAGCAATGCTAACTAGCCGATTCGTAAAAGTATACGTCGTCATTTTTCTCAATCTAGGACCTAACAGAGTTTAAAGGGTTAACACAACGATCGTGAATACCCCTAATGTGTTAAACGAGAATAAATTTCAAAATTTTACTCTGTAGAATGGACGAGATCTATCCCCCTTCTATACTACATTATAATGTAAGTATAATATTGGAAATAGATGTTTATGTTTTGAACTATTTAAATTATTTGGAATAGTTTCAATTCGTGGTGATCATGAAAAAGGAAATCTTAAAGAAAAAACCCTCAAAATTTATTTAGAAATCGTGAGATGCGGTCTCACGATTTCAAAACAAATATCGATTAACGGTTACTAATCACCACACAACCCTCAAAATCTTGAATTATCTCCGACCTCAAATTCACGTTATCTCTGATCTTTATGCATAATTGATATCTACCTGCAGAAAATTGACGGCTATGGAATTAATTTCATTTAGTAGTTGAATTTTATTTTATATTATTACCAGAATATTGATTTACATTGACTTTTTCAAATATTGCTTATGCCATGAGATCTCAAAGAAAGACTCGTTAAGTGTCCCAGTTGTGAAGATTTGTGCTTAATCTTATCCGTCTTCCTCCATCGCGAGCTTTTATTAGGCTGGCTATATCTGGCAGGGTTATTAAACAACACCGTTCACTCTGACTAATCTCCTCTTCATGCTTCATCGTAGAATGTTTAACTAGTTGGACAAGCGAGTGCTAAGCAACCAACTTTAATTGCATATCGTTCTGCTACTGCACGGCCTAGAGGCTATCAGCCGATAAATCACATTTACCGCCGGGGAAAATAAACATAGTTTACAAGGGGGAGGGGGAATATCGGGCATGGAATGTTTTTCATTCGTTTTTCGTTTAACAAGCCTTAAACCGGTCCTCCCTCGAAACTCGTGGATTAAACTAAATGTTTAATGGCTTCCCTGGGGGAACCTGGTAGAAATAGGAGTTTGACACGCAGCGCTAGAGGTTCTAAAAAATTAGAACTTTCCCTTTCCACAATGACTGTGAGAAAAGCGTATATTCGAGTAAAATCCGAAATTATCTCGACGACAGGTGTGGTAAAGGAGAAGTACGTTTCTGGGCGTAAAGACCCCTGATTCAAGGTATATAAGCATAAAAGCGCTTTCACATAGGAATGTTATGCCGGGATTTTACGAAGGAAATACTTGTCTTAAACCTTTCCGAGTTCTCAAAGCTTTGGATTTTCCGAGGGAGGGAATTGAGGCGTGTAAAGCAGGGACCGCACAGTTATTAAAACTGAAAGAGAGCCTTAGCCCGATGGATGTGTTGGGAGGGGCGCTATTTCGTACGTTCTTTGAAGATGCTTGAAAGTGAGGCTAATAAGTGGTTTAACAAAAGAATAACTACGAAAAGGTGAACAACGTATTTTACAATTTCTTCGCATTTAAGATGTGTCTGGAGCAAATTGTTTAATTGCTCATATAACCATGTTACAAAGTGCTATATAATCCACCACTTTTCCGTCTTTATGCTTAATGACAGAATTAAATTAATTAAAAGTAATACGATTTCACGTTACTTCAAACGTCAAAATATAACGAGCATTTTACCCTATTTTCAAAAAACATGAAGAAGAGAAACCGTCAAAAATGCATTCTTCTACTAAGGCGAAGTGGCAGGTCTGTCTAGAAAGACCAAAACCAGCTTTGTTATGCCCATAGAGTATTTTTATTTATTTATTTATTTTTTTTTACTTCATGTATTCATATTTGCAACTGTAAATGTGTTACACACAACTATAAAGATTGGATTTAATTTTGACATATGACATTAATCTGCTTTATAAAAGTAGCTACCATTTGGCAGCCGGTCTGGATTAATCATTTAAGAGGTCTGTTATCCATATTATTTTCAGCCATCGACGGAGGCGAACCTTTAAAATAAAGAAATAGGTATTTTTTTAATCTATACTTTAAATCAAGAAACTCAAAAAAGTTTACCGTTTTGTGTTCGATCGTTCTTTGATATTTTCCTTTGAAAAACATTCTAAACAAAGTTGTCTCGTTTCATAATCAAGAATTCGCAAAAATTAATAAACATTAATCGACGTAGAAAGAGGAAAACAAAAGTTTGGGTAAAAGTTTAATCAGAACTGCTTCTGAGCAATTTTTATATATAGAGGCACAAAAGCTTGTAACATATTGATTTAAAAAGTACCTTAATTTAAACTTGTTAAAAAACATTATTTCCAAATTGTATTAAATTTTAAAATCGTATGAATTTATCAAATATTCTAAGCTTAAAATATCTGTCTATTGTTAACCACTGTTCAATTATCTATTTCATCTTACAACGCTTTTATACCCTGTTCAATGGTTTTGCCTGAACAGTTTCCGATTAGAGTTTTTGTTTAATCGAATTGAATGAACATGGGTTTTCACTAGCCATTCCTTTTTTTCTAAATTTCTAGGAACAACCTTTTCTCTTTCAAAAAATTTAATGATAAAAAAATTAAATTCTAGAGTTTTCCATGTAATTACACTGACTATTTAATATGGATATATATATACATGATATATCTGTTATTTACATTTTTTTTAAATAAACCATTTTATTTATTATAAATTTGGACTTTAACGATAATTTTCGACTGACTCACCTTGTTGTTTCGGTTTCTCACACTGGATTCGGCGTTTCCCCATCATCAGTGGTGTGTACAAACAGACACGACTGACATAACATCGTACCGACAGACTAATTAAGGTAATGAGAAGATGAAACGTGTCTAACAGGCAATTACAATGAGGATAGACAGACAAAATGACCGGTTCAGTCCAAACTACAGGTAAATCATCATGCAGAGCACGAGATAGTTTTGACCTACACAATCGGTTGTTACATACAAAAGACTTAAAATCGACCAAAAGTGATATAAATAATATTTTATTCTTGTTTGCCATTGCCATTTTGTATGAACAATAATTGCTTTGAAATGGATCTATGCTGTAGATATAAAAATTATTTATTCATTGTGTACGCTAACTGGAATTGGATTTGTCAAAATATAAAAGATAATTTTAACTTTACTCAAAACGAAAATTTCCAACGAAACGATAATACTGTCTATATTATGTAATCCTTTAAACTTCCTTTGTTTTGAATGTGCTAAAAAAATTTAGTGTCATTTTAATCACTTTTTAACCCTTTATAGGTGTTTATGTCATATCGGATTTAGTATCCGATAATCCCCTCAGCAATTGTATGAGTTTTAGTACTTGGCGGTCGACCAGTACGGGTAAATGTTGTGGTTTATTTTAGGATTTGGATTATTGCACGATCAGCGAGGAGAACAACTTCGAATTTCTTCGTTTATAGGAAAAAGTGGATCTCGGACTAAAGGTTTTTTTTTGTTATTATTTTTGTTATCGTCCCTCAATGTCTCTATTATCGCTATTAACCCAACATTACTCGAGAAGGCACGATAACAAGAATCTAGGGTGAACATTTTCAACTTTATTATCTCTCTACTGATAGAAAGAATACGGAGAAGATTTTGCGTGAATCCGTTTTTATAAGTTAATTTTTTTTGTGTGTGGTGATTAGTGACCGTTAATCGATAATTTTTAGAAATCATGAGTTGCGGTCTGGTGTGATGTAGGTTTCAGGAAAACATTTTCTTTATCGAGCCAATGTTTCTATCTTTATTGAGATCATCTTCACGGCTCAAAGCGTTTGACTTCTGTGTAATTGTGCCATTCTTGTGCCCCATGGGTAGACGGTTTGAACTATCAGTCTTAATACAAAAAAAATGTACACTGTGAAAAATATATGTTGCTCGTTAATTTTTTTTTCTAGGCTATGATTAAACTTTCTAAAGAATTCAAAGTCGAATAAAAACCGTTTTAAGACTTTAATAAGTTCGAAAGTTTACGCTTAGTTAAACTTATCATAGGTACATTATTTAACATAAAAAATCGTCGAAAAAAATGTAGTTGTAGGTTGAGATGGGGATTTGGTGTCCGAGTGGATCGAAGTCACGATAGCTAAAGTGGTAGAGCAGCGTATTTAGCTGAAGGTCGTGTGTTCGAATCCCGCTCGTGGCACTAACTTTCTCATTTCAACCAAAACCTTAGGTAAAAAGATCAGTTAATTGGAAGAATTAATTTGGTCAATATACCACTAAAAATAGTATATTTAAAAAATGTAGTATTCAAATTTTGAATTTCAAGGGTCGGAATGTTTTATGCCACAGCCAATTTTTTCTTTTTGTTTTAAATTTTCACAAATTGAAGAGATAAACAACAAAAAACTGTATCTTAATTGTGTAAAAATAAAACTAAACCGCCACATGGTTCAACCATTAGAAAGTATAAGTAAGAGTAAAAAGACTACGGCGATTGCTGTCACCTTTTTCCTTTAATCAATAATTCGGTTTTGTTATTTATCAATTAATTAATATTTATGATAGGTGTTTTCTATTCGAGATGTGAGGTTGAAATGGGAAGTTAGTGTCCGAGCGGATCGAAGTCACGATAGCTCAAGTGGTAGAGCAGCGGCGTATTTAGCCGAAGATTGTGGGTTCGAATCCCGCTCTTGACACAAACGTTTTTATCTGGACCAATACCTTTCATAAATATTAATTAATTGGAAAATGTTAATTGGTCAATTGGAACACCAACTGTAATAGATTTGTTATATATGTTCAAATTTAGCATAATATGTAACATGACAAAAGTATGCCTAAACAATGCCAAAATTGTAAGCTTTACAAAACAACCTACATCTTAAAACATATCCCTATGAAATGAAATAATTTACTATTTCACACTTTTTTTATCAAGTATTTGTAAAGAAAGCACGTTCGACGTGAAGTAATCAACCTTTGGAGTACCGTTCGTTTATGTAACCGTCACCGTTCTCAAATGTCAAACGCGCTTAAAGTTTTATCTTCAATAAAAATATTCTTCGAGAAACGTGGGTGGTTTAGGTAAATTCAAAAAATTTTTGTTCCAGCAGATTTTATTTAATTTATGGAAGACTCCTTTCACTCACCTTGTGAGCATCACCAGCCTTCGTTAAAACATAACAGAAGAGAAATAACACTAATCGTATTTTTCTTTTGAATGTTTTCAGTTGTGTTTTGTTTTACGGAAGGCTGAAGATGCATACAAGGTGAGCGAAATGCGTTTTCCATAAATAAAATAAAATCTACTGAAAATAAAAGCCTTTTGAATTTACCTAAACCAACCACGTTCCTTGAAGAATATTTTATTTTTTTCATGATGAGGTTCCATTGCAACGAAATGCAGATTGAAATAAACATTTGGAAAAACGTCCCATGATTGGGTACTGTATGAATGTTTTAAAAAAAATTCTTCATGACCTGGTTAGCAGAAGAACTAAGGGCAAAAATTAATAGTTATTCTATATGAAGTCATCTATCTTCCAGGTATCCTTATGTTGATTTTTTTCGTTGATGTAGAAACCACCACTCTAAAATATCAAGTCATACACGTACCCATTTATTTGTAAGAAAATATTCTGTCAAAACGATTTACAATTGTTCAATAATGTAGGAACGTATTAAATAAGGTCGTAGTGAGTTGGTTAAGAGAGGAATCAACAGCCTAAGGTGGTAGATGCTGGTAGAGGGAATGCTCAGAGCATTATCTGTAAATGGATTGTTGTATGAAGGGATGGGATGAGAGCATGGGGTAAATCGGGCCCTTGCGAGGGAAAACTGGATCAGAGGGATGGCAGCGTAAATATCTGCCGAGGAACGAGAAGCAACAATTGTGCATAGTGTAACAAGGATTGTTTCTTCTACCACCTCGATACGAGGGATCACAAACAATCGTTTTATTTTATTCAAGCCCGTGTGACTACAATGAAGTCGGACCCATTGTTTCCCTTTAGCTTCTATTTCGCTAAATGAGAATGTTCAATCACTCCTTGTTTTGTCCTCTTTTAGCAAAACAGTCCTGTTACTTTAAAGAAAATTTATCTGCGCAGAATCACTGTTTGATCAACCAATACTTTACTCCAAAATTGATACTTGTTAAAAAGCATTATAAAATAATTTAAATTAGCATAAAACATATCTCTAACATTTGGTTGAATTAAACAAAAAACATGAATCAACAAAGTTAAATTATAGCCATTATATTTCGTGGTCCGATTGACAAAATAATTTCTTTCAATTAATTAATCTTTATGTAAGGTATTGGCTCAAATGAAAAAGCTAGTGTCAGCGGGATTCGAACCACTTGAGCTATCGTGATTTAGATCCACTCGGACACCAACTTCCCACCTCAACCTACCTTTCGAATTTTCCCTCCTTTTGCCATTTTTCAAATATCGTGTAATCGGGTTCGATTCTCGGCGTAAATGAGTGATAGAGCATCGGCGTATTTAGCCGAAGGTCGTGGGTTCGAATCCCGCTCGTGACAGTAACTTTTTCATTTCAACCAATACCTTACATAAAGATTAATTAATTGAAATTAAATTATAGTTTTGAAATGTTAAATGCATTCATAATAATTAATTAATACAGCTGTGGTGTAGTTAATCAAATTTAGCCTATTACCGTGAAACAAAATATTGTTGGATTATAGAACAATACATAAAATAAAACTTTTGTGCTGCTAAAACTAGTTCTTTCGGAATACATTCAATTTCCCGTATAACAATATTTTTAACCAGACTTACGTTACTTCATTCCCCACTTTTGCTTATTTCTTCTGGCAGTATTAAAATTTGTACTACTATTTATTTACGGTTACTATTTATTAATTTACTATTTATTAAGTACAAACAGTCGATTGTCATTTCGGAGTTAATAAACCCCAGCCAGAATGTTTAAAACGAATAAATTACGGATTTATCCTTGCTCGCTTACACTTAAAACTACCCATAAAGAAAACACAACACCAATTACATATTAGCCTAGCCTTATAAACTTAACGAGCATAGTTTCAAACCAACACGAAACCAATTTGCTACACAAAAGCTTAAAATTTCATTTTAGAACAAGATAAAACGATGTACCTAGCAATTCTTTCAATAGCAAATTGTAGTAAAATAAATACAAATATGAAATATAAATGGGTAGAGTAATTGCATATTTTTCCTTACACAATTAATACAAGATAATATTTGTATATGCGTTTTTACTATATTGATTTCAAAAATAATTAATTTTTTAAAATAAAATTTAACCCAAAATGGTTTCAAACGAAAAATTATTTTATGTACCAAATTTTCAGGATCAGTAAGATAAGCAAAAATGAATTGATTAAAACGGCTCAAACATTATATATTTTCACTTCTTTCTCAATATATATTTACAGAGAACTGTCATTACCATAACGAATAAACGTGTATATAACAGACGTAAAATAATTTTATATCGAGCGTTAAAATTTAATTTATAACTGTGTTACGATTTAACACACCCTGTATAAAGTAATGATTTTATGTGTACTAGGCTAGTTCTTATTGTGTCATTTGCAGTCCAGATTAGCTCGGATGTTGAAGGAAGATTAAGGAAGGAAGAATAATTCACTACCTTGCCCTAGCCCTTCAAAAGCATAGAAAGGAAAGGTCATAATTTATAAAAAGTGAATTTTAAGAATACATATATACAGAACTTACAAATTCAGCACAAAGTTCAAATAAAATTTTTTTCACAATTCAGAAGATTGAGATACATGGAATGGCCTAAATCTGAAATATCTTAAAAGTTTATTGCTACTGAAATTAATGTATATAGCTGATAAGATAATAATTAACGTCACAGAATAAATTAGTTTCATTTCGACTATTTTAGAAAACATAATTTGACCTATATCTGTGTTGTTTTCGAAAATTAAATATCAATTTTACTATTTATAACTATAAGACGTATAATCGTCATATAGTTATTGTTATGTACACTTAAAAGAAAATCATCAAATTATGAATTAAGATTTTTTTATTATTTATTTTTCAAGTGTGTCAAAACTATTTGTTTTTGTATTATTTTTTTTTAACGTTTAGTTGTTTTCGTGTTTTTTAATGTTTCTAATAACAGACTTCTGTCCAAATATATGAGTAAAAGTGGAAAATGCGTTATTTACCAATGGCGGCTCGCTTATCCTGGCCAAGTTCTAATGGATCAATACGAGATTTGTGATTTGCACGGAGTGTTTGGCGTATATTTCTTTTATCCCCGACTTTGGTGACCTATTTCTGGATTTATCTCTGTAGTTCGGTTAGTACCTTTTTTCATATCGGCCGTCGCGGGGTGGAAGAATAGGCCAAGACCGATAAAGCCAATTGGGAAAATCTTCAAAAATCAATCACCAGTGTTCGTCCTAACTTCGTACAGTTCACACATAAACACACACACACACACACACACACACACACACACACACGATACAAAAAGATGTTGGACGACGGACGACGATCATATTCGTTATTTTGTTATCTTGAATGTGAAACGTAATCACTTTAAAATTTAAGAGTGGATTTTTGTTTCTTTGTGCACAACAGTCCTTTGAGTTAATATCCATTATTAAATAGCACAATTTTCTTTAGTTAAAACAAGGTAAAATTAAAAATCTCAAACATTACTGAAAGTTGATTAAAATATTAACGAGTTACTAAAAACCTCCTTTTAGTCATTCACTTTACTTTGTAAGACAAGAATGTTCCTGTTTCAAATGAAAAATGAAAATAACCATGATTAACTGATTATTATTTTAACATTTTAAACAACTTTCGGTAAGTGTGAGATTTTTAATTTTACTTTGTTTAAATTTTTGAATTATACAAAAAATAAAAAATAAATGTGTTTCGTAATAACCGAAATATAATTGTGTAGTAAAGTACAGTAAAAATATAAACTTTTTTAAACAAATATTTACATATTGTACTAAGCTTTTTTTTTAATTGTCATAAGCTTCTTCTACTATAATTGTTACGTTTATGCCATTATTTTATTTTTTTAAAGGGATGGCTTTGATTGTGTTAAAGTAAAATTATTTTTTCTTCTTTTTTTGAGGGGTTTGTAATACAAGGACAGTGAACATTCTAATGATGGACTAACAAAACTATTAAAAACTATGTCGGGGTTCGGATAATAAATAAGGAAGACATGACCTTCATACACCGTAAGGAAAAATAGTAAATCCATTTGTTTATGTAATATACAATTGTGGCAAAATCCTATTTCTTCTTGTTTATTATTGTGAATTTGAAAATTCCAACGCAATTATGGATAATATGTAAAGTAATTTATTCATGCACGAGGTGTGCAACTATCGGTCGGGTGTCACTGACGAAGGGTGAAACCACATTACAATACTTTTTCATACTAATCTCATTTAAAATGCCCTGGAGTGTAGCGGGATTTAAATCCGGAACAGCTAACTACTGGAAGATCTCGGCTACCTCTTAACTTATCGTAACTTTTGAAAAAGGAATATTAACAAAAATATGTGATCAACGACCCAGCATTTTTTGTGACAACATAAATACGAAATCATAAAACATTTCATGATATATATGATTATTTTATTTTTACTACAGGCATTGTTAGGTAATAAATAATTAGTACACAATGATTATTCGGAGATCGTGAGATAGAGTCTGGTATGACGTAGGTTTTAGAAAACCATTTTTTTTTATCGTGCTAACGTTTCAATCTTTATGAAGATCATCTTCAAGGCTCAAAGTGTTTGTTTTCTGCGTAATTGTGCCATTCTTGTGTGTCGCGTTGCGAGTGCCCACATGAACATAAATCAGTAAACAATTATCTCCTTCTCACTCTCTCTCTCTTTTCCACTCTATCTTTCTCTTCCGATATATCTCTTTATCTGTGTATTTTTACCTATATCTGGGGTTTATCAATATAAATATCTCTTTCATTAAACGGAGATTTGACTACATCACTCTCTTTCTCTTTTTATTTCTCTCTCTCTCCTCTCTCTCTCTCTCTCTCTCTCTTTCTCTTTTCCACTCTATCTTTCTCTTCCGATATATCTCTTTATCTGTGTATTTTTACCTATATCTGGGGTTTATCAATATATCTCTTTCATTAAACGGAGATTTGACTACATCACTCTCTTTCTCTTTTTATTTCTCTCTCTCTCCTCTCTCTCTCTCTCTCTCTCTTTTTCTCTTTTCCACTCTATCTTTCTCTTCCGATATATCTCTTTATCTGTGTATTTTTACCTGTATCTAGGGTTTATCAATATATCTCTTTCATTAAACGGAGATTTGACTATATCACTCTCTTTCTCTTTTTATTTCTCTCTCTCACTCTCTCTCTCTCTCTCTCTCTCTCTGTCTCGCTCTCTCTCTCTCTTTCCATATCTATCATTTACAACTATTTTTTACTAATGTTCACTTTATTTCTTCTGTCCGATCAACCATACATCAATACTTTAATAAATGGAAGCATACATCCATTTTGCTGTTATTCCAGACCCACCAAAACAATAGTTATTATTTGAAAAGTTCAAAAGATTAATCTGAAATAAACGTGTTTTGGGTGAGTCTTTTCTTTATCTTTTCCAACATTTTCTCCATTACCCAGTTTTTATATAGCCGCAAATCGATGCAATTTTGAATCTCTTCCTCAGTGCAATTTATTTGAACTTCTCTTTGAACTTTCTTGAACTTAGACACTCTAATTTTAAAATTAATATTACATGAATTTGTTTATTCCTATGCATAACATCTGATAATTGAACTGATAGTGGGTTTTCGATATAAAATACTAGTTTATCAATTATTTATGTTACATACTTTTCTCAAACTTACAGTGCAAAAGTAAAGGTAAAGAAACGTAGGTCAATTAGAATTTATAAATACTTTCGATATATTAAATATACGATTAGTTCAGGGTAACAAGTTACATTTTCAGACATTATATTTATTGAACAACAAGTACAAAATTTAATGTGAAAAAAATTGTTTAATAATTATATAAGTTATATTATGCTAAAATTTGTTTGTTACTATTTAGTAGGTTATTTATTATAAAATTTTAATTTTAAACGGTTGTTGAAAAAGCAAAAGTTCTTAACAGAAAAGCCATCAAAAGAGTTCAATATGGAAAAAAAGGTTATTACATATTTAAAAGGCTTCACAAAATAACAAACACGCGTGATGAGCCCTGTCGTACCCGTGTCACCTTTCAGATATGCCGGTACCTTATCGCGGAGTAATACAATCTTCAGTATAATGTGATTTATGCCGTATGATTTATGTAGGGAGTGGGGAAAAAACGAAGAGTAAACCGGCAAGCTGTATATTAAAAATAATTGTGAATAGAGGAGCACGAGTATATTCGCATTATCCAAAATGTGGAAAGGTTCACAAGGAGGGTGATGAATGATTCTTCGACATCCTCATTCCTGTCAATGAGTGAAAAATCGCTCAGGTGATGACGTTTATGTGCTACTAGGTGAAGAACAGAGCTGTCAGTCCGCTTGACCTAAAATGAAGAGACATAATATCACGTACTGGACAGACAGGCTATATTCGAAAAAAAACGAAACAATATATACTGGCAAAGTTAAATTGTGATACAGATTAAGATTCACAAACAAAATTGTAATTCTGTTTGACTGAAAAACAACCACTCATCACCGTAAATTTACGAAACATTATAGCAATAATTGAATCCTAAGGTAAGGGAGATTTTACAAAAATAAAAGAAAAATCGTGCGCAGAATGAAGACAATTTCTCAAAAATGTGAGATCAGACAGAAGCAGCACTTGAGGTAAAACGACAAGATGAGGAAAGATGAAATAAAATTGAAGGGCCCTTTTGAACTACTTTGGCATTGGGTATAATACTGCGAAAGAAAACTGAATTGTCATTGATAAAATACTCCCAATAGTTTCCAACGCCCAGTTTTTAATGATTATCAAGTTTGTTAAATACGCAAGCAATTTGACAATTTTCTAGTGGGTATACCCGAAACTTTCTTAGATGTAGATAAAATTCAGGACTTTTTTCGCAAGTGGATTCAGATTTCACATCTTCTGAGAGGTTTTGAAACGCAATACCGTTCTTTAAAACTGAAATTAAAACCTGCTTCTAGCGTTGCTTTTGCTCAAAGACGACTTTTTTATTTTATTTTAACTGGCTCTTAAACAAATTAATATAGAAAGAAATATCAAGAAATTAGACTTCCAAACTGGCAATGTGTAAAGTATATCTCCACATGCATTTCATTTGACATGAAGCTTTATTCACTAAGAGTAAATTTTTTTGATAATTCAGGTCACAAACGGGATTCGAACCCTCGACCTTCGGCTAGATACGCCGCTACTCCACCACTTGAGCTATCGTGACTTCGATCAGCTCGGACACCAACATCTCAACCCCACCTTTTGAAATTTTCCTCCTTTTGCCAGTTTTCTTTTTTATCTCAACTAAAAACCTCAATTAATGGGACGATATTAGTTGGTCAAGCGGACCAAGAAAACTAGTGAATTTTTGAAAATATTGAAATCGACAATATGAAATATGTCATTGTCGTTTATATATGCATTATCAAAAGCTGTAACTTTTTAAGATTTACAATTTTTTATGGTAGTTCTTGCATTATTTGCATGCTTTGAATCTTAAATTATTAGTTTGTTGAAGTGCTAGTAGTTCCTAAGTCAATACTTAGCTATTTCGGATTAACACGTTTTTTGTTAATCCTTCTTAACATCCAATCAAGATTCCGACTGAACATTAGGGACTATTTCGTACAATTTCAGTTGGTAATGTTGGATAACCTAGGGAATTATGGAAGTCTGTTCTAAAGCGATTTGTAATTAAACATGTCGAACTCAAAACAAAAACAAATTTTTTTTCTCCTAGTGACCTCAGTATTATTTTTGACCGCAAATTGAACTTTTCTTTTCACGTTGATCATATTGCATGCGCCAGCTTAAAAAATGCAAGCATCTTATGTTGTTACTCTAATGATATCGACCCTAATACCTAGACTATTTTTTCACATATTGCTTTTCAGACCAATACATCAACTACTCTACTAATTCTATTAAAAAAAACTCAATGATTTATAATTGTCACAATCCTTATCTATAAAATATGAGTAACTATTATTTACTATAGACAAATTGAACTTTACTTTAACTTACATCCTGTAGAAACCAAGGGAGTTTGCTGTGATCTCTCTGACTTATTCTTTCCAAAATAATTAACTATTAAACTGCCCAATTTTGAACTACTTACTGTCCCTAGCATTTTTTATGTTGAATATAAATTGCATTAAAATTTATTAGCAATTATTATGTTTTTACTGAAGGAAAATTTAGATAAGGGATTTTTGAAAAATAACAAAATAAATGGCTTTAATTCCATAATTTTGTTTATTGGATACAACAATTTTTAAAAGAATTAATATAATCTATATTGTCCTCTGTTAGCTAAAACCTCTGTGCACCTGTTAGACATACTGTTAATGAGGTTTTCATTAATTTCATAAGGAATTTCACTTTATGGATTTGCTACGCTGCACTCAGTTGTTGCAGGTCATCTAGCTTCAAATGGTGATCGAAACCTTCACTGCAACTCATCCCACAAGTACTCAGTGAGACTGACGTCTGGAAACCATAGGGGAAAGAACAGATGGGAAATTCCCGGGTTTTCTAAATATTGATGGACAACTCTGCCGCCATGAGGTCTGGCATTGTCATCAAGAGTTCGAAAATCCCTTCCAATGAGAGAGAGAGAGAGAGAGAGAGAGAGAGAGAGAGAGAGAGAGAGAGTGAGAGAGAGATGGTTTGTAAAACCATCAACGATCAGAAAGACCGGCCGAGAAAAAATTACAGTGAGATTCACTTTTGAGAAAGAGCAAGAGAGGAATCTTCCCTTCATATACTCCATGCTGACTAAATGAAAAAATTGGAAACGAATTGATTGAATATGGCAATTTACATTTTAGAAAAGATTCTTACAGAAGTTTTTGCCAGCTGTTCGAATTTCTGTTTCACGAAATCTGGATAGCTATCTAAAATTGAGTAGAACTATCTTTTCCAAAAAGAAAATGAAGGACATTGGAAGCCTTTCGGTCAAGCCAACTTACTCAAATAAAATTAGCACAGTTCAGAATATTAGGAGTAGAGAAGTGTAATTAAGCGCTGGACCTATAGGCGACTATGATAAATTCAGAGTTGTACACATTTTAAGAAATAATCGTTTCCCTGTTCCTGTCATCATTAAATAAATAAAAATATTTTTTGAAGTTAAAAACTAACAATGAAAATTATGATGATGTCTCTACCCAAAACTTCTCCGTGTTCCCATACATACCAGACGTTTCATCAAAGTTCAGACAGTTCAGGAAAGGTACATTCAAATAGACTGTGGCTTTAAAGAACTCAAGGTTGCAGGGTATTCTTTAGACAACGCTAAGGTTTAATTTAAAATATTTCATGCGTGAATTATAAAGGACACTATTGTGGTCTACCCGACCAAGAAGACACATATTTCATAAACAATAACAAAAGTCAACGCATTTGCGACTCACACCATAGCATCAAACGAGATATTTGATTTTAAACATGTAAAAATTGTAAAAATAAAAAAAAATCTCCAGCGACAATTTTGAGAAGCGTATATACAAGAAAGATTGTATACATTTTAAGCGAGATTCCGTTGGCGTAAACGATTGTCACAATTCAGGTACTAGTGACGTCAAAAAACATTTTGTCCTGAAGGAGTATAAACTAAAATTTATGTAACCTGTGACATTTTCTCTTTCAGTTTTTTCTAGTTTTGAAGCGGTATACCCGCGGCATTGTTTTAAACGATATACTCCTCTGAAGGAGAATAAAAACAGGCATAGCATTCGAATATTATAATTGCAGGAAGTTTCCACTTTACTTTACAAATAAGCGTTATGTACTCAGAAGTTGTGTTTTTTCCATGTTTTGGATTTGAAAAAGAGTCCATAAAGGCCCACGAGGAGCGTCGGTGGCGGCAACAGTTTAGCCGTTGACACGGCGCACGTCACTCTAAGGTAAAGGTCCCGGGTTCGAATCCAGGGGTCCTGCATTCGAACCCGACATACTTACAAACGGGCTTTTTTCAAAAACACCGGCACCCCGAGGTTTCAAATAACCTCGTAGTTGAAATACCCTCGTTAAAAAAAAANATAAATATATATTAAAAAAACTTTGAAATACTTTCGCTACAAAAAGGCCCAAAACGGTGGTCCAATTACACATTTTTGTACAATTTAATTTATTTTATTGGCTGCATCACTCGTTTATATAGAATCACAGACATTTACCGTGGTTAATAAAATTGAAAACCAGAAATTATTAGTAATTTGAAAATGATAACATTTTCCTCGATTACCATTAACAATAATAAATGTAAAATTTGTTGTATTTCAATAGCTTTATAATATAGGATATAATTTGGTAATTAATATTTCGATAAAATAGACTTATTGAAAAACATGAACCCAGTTATTTAAATTAATATTTATTTATTTCATTTCCGTTTACTGAACTTTAATATACTATTTATGCAAAAAAAAAAACATTATTTTGGAGTAGGAGTAAAATGGAGAGTCGAATAAATTATCTTTTCGACAGCGAAATAACAAAAAGAAATCGAGCCGAAACGGCATTAAGACTAAATGAAAAACACTAAATTCATAATACCAAGTATAAAATATCTACTTTGTATTTATGAGCTTGGATTGGTTAGATATAGCCTGTCAACAAAACGACGGACTCCTCCCCTGTTGGTCGGTGAAGGCCGGGAAAAAGAAAAGAGAGACCACTTTCGCCTGCCGGAAATTAAGTGATCTCGAGCCGTGATTCTCGAACACTTCACCTCACCGCAACCAATCTCTTTTGCTTCAAATTAAGATTATAATCACATCATTTTACCATAAAACACTACTCAAAATTGAAAATCAACTCCATTTTGACCACTAGAGCAATCAAGTAATGTACAGTAGACAAGATCCCTCTTTCTCTCTTTTCTCTCTCACTCGCTTCACCCTTTCCCTCTTTCCATCAGTCATTTACAACTTTTTTAACAACGTATCGATTTACTCGATTCCTTCCGCGCGTTCATCCATCCAAAGATACATTCATTCGTGGAGGCATATATCCATCTTACCATCATTCCAAATCCATCTAACCATCCATCAATATATCTATTCATTATCGATTCAGTTCATAAGATATATTTGATTAATAAATGTTCTAGCAATAATGGTATAATTAATAGCTTATCAGTACAATTATTGTTATCACTACACTATTTTATGTACTATATTATTACGCATTTCTAACTAAAAAATATTTAGATAAAAATATATACAATTAAACACAATACTGTTCTTTTTAAAACCTAAAATTTTATTTGAAAGAATAACAATTGAAAAATAAGATTCTTAAAATATTGATTAAATAAATATTAGCATAATTGTAGGTAAAAAACCATATCCTACCGAGATATATAAAAAACCTGGGCAAAATTAAATGTGAAACTGATCCGCAAATGCAAATTTAAGCAACAATAAAATTAGTATAAATGCTAAATAAAATAAAGAAATGAAACCTCAAACTGAACACATGAAAAACCGAAGGAAACTCGGGAAATGCCCCCAGGTTTTGGACAGTTCCAAAGTACAGTAATGGTAAAAAATATAGTATCTTATATTGATAATATTGTTACTTTTATTCTATTCTATAGGTTGGAATTAAAATTTATTTTTTACCTTGGCTTACTTTTTTCTTGGGCAGCGCCCCGAAATCGAAACGTGATTAAAAAAAAATAAAAAAAGAATACATTTTGCGAGTAATTGTATTTATCCGCTGTGGGAATTTCGGCAAATGTCAAATTCTTCTTATCTGTGTTTTAACCTTAGATACTTTTTTTTATATAGGCGACAAGACACAGTAATATGTATTAGTCTTTATATTTGCCATTTATCTTAACCAACAAGCTATTGGTTGAGATAAAAAAGTCAGCGACACGATCGGAATTCGGCTAAATACGCCGCTGCTCTACCACTTGAGCTATCGTGACTTCGATCCAATCGGACACTAACTTCCCATTTCAACCCTACCTTTCGATTTTTCCTTCCTTTTTGCCAGCTACCAATCAAAAAATTTGCAGTTAGAATGTTGGTTTAACGGTGAAAATTGGTCAACCCACGCTGAAATTAAGTCAATTATTAGGTACTTCTTCACTCGCGGGTTTCTTGTACAATTCAAACATGTTCGGCATTGAGCCGTCCTCAGTCTGTCAGTTTGTCCAGTGCTTGTATGTCGGTGGGACCTGGTTTTTGTTTTCATTGGTGGTTTTCATACCGGTTATTTTTATTGTTGGTTATTATATGTGCGTTGTGATTGTTTTGGTGTATTGGTTTCGATGTTGTTTTCCTCTTAATGTTTGCATTTTTTGTTATGTAGTGTTTTTATTTGTATAAAAGTAATGTGCATATTTGAATTTGTTTGTAAATTTTATATTCTTTTTCTTCGGAAAATTATTGTTTCCTCTTGCTCATGCTTTCGAACATGTATCCAATTTTCCCCAGGATCTTATCGCTAGGACCGTAGATCTTATCAATAGGATGTCTTCCAGGTTTGAGAACAAGGTAATCCTTATTTGGATACCAGCACATAAAGGACATCATGGCAATGAAGAGGCGGAAAAAAAGAAGGTTCTAATACTGCGTTTGTCGGACCACAACCGGTATTACCTCACTCTATGAGCTCTGCGAAGGAACGTATTAACAACAGGAGCATGAAACAATTCCTAAAGAAGTGGAATTTAACCCCCGGACACAGGCAATCAAAAGAGTTTGTTAAGTTGATCAAACAGCAGAATCGAAATGGCTATTCTCTATCCCAGGGAAGGGAATTAGGCGGCTGACAGGTATACTGACAGGACACTGCCCACTGAGAAGACACCTCTTCGTAATGGATGTTCTACCAGATCCCTTTTGCCGTTTTTGCGAAACAAAAGAAGAAACGGCAAGGCACTACCTCGCAGAGTGCGATCGGTATGGTAGGTTAGGGATGGTTAACTGTTAAAGGTCCTGATTTGAAATCTTTGAAGGAGCGGACATCACCAAATCACGCTCCGAGATAAAATGGTCCAAAATCTTGGGTATTTTGAAGACGTTCAAGAGATTTATACAGGACACGTGAGCCGACCAAGTCCTGGACCTTTTAGGGATTGGGTACGATTCTACCCAGGCATTTAACCGGGTTTTGTTCGCCCACCCCATATATATGTATACCTTCCTCAGGAACCTGAATATATTGAGCTGATTAATATACAATATTTGCCTTAATTAAAAACTTTTAACTGCTTACATGAAGGAGAGAATTGAAGAATTAAATTTAAGGAGTGCATTTGTCACATCAACGATAGTACTCGGAATTAATAACATAATATTTTCACAAAAAAATTTTAATTTTAACAATAATTGAAAATACAGAATTATACAATAATTATAAACCTCTACTTTGAATTAACTCACATTCTGGTTTTTGTTCATTTCGATATATTGAAACGGGATCTACTGGAATGTTATCTTTTTTTATGTGTTGCCAACTGTATTAAACCAGTTTCTCTTATTGCAACTCAATACAAGTGGGTATAAATCAATTAGTCCAGACAAGTCAGGCTTAATATTAAAAGAGCTGGGATCTTTTTTAGTAAGAGAATTTCTTTGACTTAAATGTTTAAAAATAGCGACATGGTTGTTTTACAAAAACTAAGTATTAAGGAACTATCTCATGCTTTTTCAGATTTACGGAACAAAAAATGGTTGATTGAGAGATAACGCATATGCCCAAATTAGTTTCCAAGTACATCGAAATATCGAAATAAGCTGGCAAAAAATAAAATATTTATAAACAATATGCATCCTCTAACTAGTTCCTTGAGAACGTTTTTCAGTTTGAACTTTTAATAAACTAATAAATAAACCAGTAGGTAAAACTAAACTTTAACCAATTTTTTGAATGTGAATGTAAATTATTGGTCAATTTACTTAATAAAACTATAATAAATAAATCGTTTATTTAAAAAAAGGTAACAAAAGTGGAAGTTCATTGCGTGGAAGACATATGGTTTTATGCCCTATGGTATATTTAATACCATGATAGATAGAACAATTTAATCAAATAGGTTTCAATAGTCCCAAAATAGTAAATAACGTGAGTAGATGGCACTTAACCTTTAACCGTAAAAAATGTTTATTTTACACAATTTTCTATTAAATCATTTTAAAAGACATGTTTATACTAATTTAACGACGAGGTATTATGCAAGTTAACATGTATGTTTTTCATTTTGTTTACAATTATTTTCTTTAATTACTTTTTGCGTTTTTTCCCTGTCATCTCAAGGAAAAAGGGAAATTCATGAGAGCCTCTTTGAAGCTCCGTCGTTGTAGCAAACTGGGAATTGATACTGCCGTCTGTGGAGCCTTTGGCTGGAATTGAAAGTTGGCCCAGAAATGGTTTTCCCCACATAACACACATACCGTCAGATAATATTTGGCAACATTTATGAACCCGGAGTCAACCAATTCGACAGATGAAATATTGCAATCATTATTATAAAAGAACGAATGTTACAAGGAAAAATATTTATTTAAGATAAAATATTTGTAAAAATGATTTTCCATCAATTCAGAGCGACATATATATAGCCAATATAATTTAAATCAAATAGAATAAATTGGTATTCGTTTGAGTGCATTGTAAGGTGAAAAATGTTACGAATTATCTAGTCTGGCTTTTAGGCTTTTGAAAGTTTGTCACTATTAACAATAACTGATATTGTATGCTTTGTCTCGATACTGTTAAACACAGATTGACCGTTCAATTTATTAATTTTTTTTAACAGCCAACGACGTAAAAAAAATATCTATAATAAAATCTAATTATCACCAAGTTTATTTTCTAAACTATAGTTTTAATATTTATTTCTGAAGTGGTATTTTTATAGAGGGTTTGTTGAGAAATTTTACTAAAATTATTTTTATAAACTCTACATGTAAGGCTATTTAATATGTGTAATGGCGGTTTACTCTCCGTTCGTAGACCCGAGTCGTGGGTTCGATTCCCGCCATCGCCTTTATAATTTCTGACTCTGACCTCTGCCAAAATATATTCAGGTCAATATGTACTGCTCCGCTAATATAGAAGGACACAACGTCAATAATAAACGCAAAAAAGCATTTAATTAACTTAATTTTCCAATTAATTTTTGGCAGGATCTTGAAAAATCTCATTTTTCAATCTCTTCTAAACTATAGAAGAATGTTTTATTGTAATATAAAATAATCATATGGTTATTTACAGGCCATTACTCATCTAGGCTCTCATTGCCTGCGAGAAATACACAAACTCAATTTTAAAGAAAGTAATTATACATTTTTTTTTTACTGGTGCTTCTGACATCTACGTCACTTCAGCCCCCAACTAAGTCTATATTCTATTTAAACTTTCAAACACTACATTCATACAAATAATTCATACACATAAATACATCCATACAATACACTCATTCCGTTTGGTCGGTGGAGTACTTGATATTCCTCCACCGACCTATACTCAAACTAATCTAGATTGGGGTTGATGGAGTACTTTTATAAATATTCCGCCATCGACCCCGAACACACACTCATACGCTCTCAACGTTTGAGGGGTGAGGATGATGTTATATTTCACCTTCATCCCTCGCCATTCACGTTAATAAATACACGCACTCAGACAAAACATATAGACACACAAAACATAAGACATATTATATACAATAAAAAAACCCAATTTCCCCTCAAAAGCGGAACAGGGAACCCAGAAACCCGCTGCCGTGCTTGAGTACCATTTTCAGATTGGATGGCATGCCAACAAGCTCTCTGTAGGGAGCCAAGGCATGACATGTTTTCAGTATGTGGGACACATCGAGCACCCTTTCTCTGTATAAGGGGCACCTGCTCTGGCTTCGGCCCAAGAGCAGGTGCCCGTGTGTCAACCGTGTATGGCTTATTCTTAATCGCGTAAGGACGATTCCTTGTTTCCGGATCAAGTTCTCGGGGGGCCAATTTACGAATTGACGCGCAAAAGACTGTCGGACGACCCGGAATTCTGTATTATTGGAACTCATAGTATGTTATTTATCATTTTAAAACATAAAATTTGGAAAGTGTTTATAATACATTTGCACCGTTTTTCTGTTACCTTTTTAACAACAGAGTTCAGAACACACTTATTTCGAACGAATTTGATTTTGCAATTTTTAGGTTTATTATTTTTATTTAATTTCGAAAACAAAATGTTCTTAAATAATGTAAAGCCTATAAAATGTGGAAGTTAAGTTTACGAACGCTAATTCTAGCACTTGTCTAGGAATAATAAATCCTACAAATCAGTCTACCTCATTTTCTTTGCTAACGTTTTTGAACGGTACTGTTTTCAGCGATAAGATATTTCTAAAAGATTTGAGTTATGACAAGTTACACTAGAAAGTTTCTTCGGGTTGCTTAAATTTTTTTAATTTTTATGTGTGAAATTTATTGCTATACTTGTAAGTTTAGAATTTAAAATTTAAGTTTTTTCGTTACTTAAATATAACAAATTTTACACTTAAGAAAAAAATTATTAGTTAACGTTATTGTGTTTTCTCAGTAGAAACTAAAGTATTTTGTTGGGTGCTTTATTCAAGTGTTTGTAGAAATGTTAAACAAGGGATATAATTTGACTACAAACAATCTAAGATCTAATATTGCTTCACACGACAAAGGAGTTCCAACACCTTCATTTCTATTCACTTTTGTCTCGATTTGCTTGTTTAACCGGGGGAATTGATCTCAAAACCAGGTCGTTACATTGTTTAACATTAAGGAAATATCGGTTAACAAGGAAAATAAAGAAGCTGATATGATTTAATATTAATGAAATTCGAATTATACAACTCATCCAATCATTTTTCAAATATTTACAATCACTTTTTCTTCTGTATATCGCAGTATATGTTTGCCGTGTTCTGTAATCATGTTTCATACGAGTGCAGAAGGATATTTTTTTTACCGTATTACTCCATAAAATTTCAATCTTCGCCTTGAATTAAGTTTTTAAATTAATTGTCACTCTGAATCAATATTGCACTTATTGATTATTTGGATGTCGGGAGATGCGGTCTTATGTGATGGAAGTTTAGAAAAACATTTTCTTTATTGTGCCAACGTTTCGATGTCTATTTAGATCATCTTCAGGGCCTGGGTTTTACAAACAATTGGATTATACAAATACATTAAGATGTAAAAATGAATTTATACAATGGTGAATGCAATATAGAAATTTTAGGTTTATTCAAAGTATTTGTATTCACTCTGAGTCACGGTTGTGTGTTTGTGTTGCAAGTGTTAGTAATAATTTTTTTGGTTGTTTATGAATGTTGGATTTTGAATTGGGGAAGGAAGTAGTAATAGAAATTCATTGTTTGATAAGGAGTCGGCTTCTTTGAGGTGAATGTGTCTCACAATAGAAAAAACGTAATGGTTTATCGTTCGGGCTTAGTTTTCTTTATAGGACGGGATTATTAAGGACACAAGATCGCATCTCACGATCTCCAAATAACCATTAATTAACGACCAGTAAAAACAACACATTGCTCATATTGTTGTACCATAGTGTTCGTTGGACGGAGTAAGCTAATTGTCATATTTCGACGAATGCTCCCAACAATTTGCTTTTGTTTAAAATGTTAATAGCCGTATGTACATATTTTTTTATTCATATAAACACAAACCTGTAGTCCCGGCACGGGGATCATTAGTTTTGCACTAACGATCGGCTATCATGGTTTAGCATAACCACTCAGCCGTAAAAGTGATTTCATGAATTATTACAAACAAAACACCTCAATTACTGCTTTAAAACTAAAGTAAGTATAAAATAAAATAAAAAACATTTCAAAGATAAATTAAATTATAATCTACAAATAAACAATTTCAAGGGAAGGCTCTATGCATTTTTTTTAAAGATTTTAAAAATACCGGAGTAAAATAATATATCAATCCCTCGTGCATAACCATCTGAAATAAGCAAGGGTGGTGTCGTCCACTTTCCATATCGGTGAGATTAGCGACTTAGAGAAAGTACAAAGAAAAGCATCCAGGATAATGGTATTCAGATTTGGTCTTGCAGATCTGAATTACGTGGAAAGACTGAACTGGCTTGGTTTAGAGTCACTTAGCTCCCGCCGTATTTCTGCTCATCTCATTTGTGGTTGGAAATTGTGGAATGGGGCCCTTGATATACAAAACTTATATTTATCGCTATGTGTGCCTCAGCGACCACTAAGGAACCATACATTGTTCTTTGCCCCACATTGGAGAACAGAATATAGACTAAACTCTACCGAAGAATCATTATTCCAATGAAACAGATGTATTTCACGATTCCTTGCCTCAGTTAAAGTCAAATTAAAACGTATACATGCCAGGATCCATAAGCCAGGTGTTTTTGTTTTTATTGTTTAATTAACGAATTGTATTCTTTTTCTTACTATGTATTTTGACAGCTGCTCTTGTAGATTCGTTCTATTGGAGTGATAAATAAAAAATAAATAAATACGGTAGCTCATTATTTTATAGTCCAACTTTTTCATTTCAACTAATACCTTACATAAAGATTAATTAATTGAAAGAAGTTATTTGGTCAATCGGACCACTATCGAAATATAATGGATTTAATAATTATAAACGTTCCTCTCCGAACATCAAATAAGTCAAATTTTTTAAAAATTCCAGTTTGAGGTCTGATTGAACAATTAAATTTCTTCAATAAATTAAGCTTTATGAAAGGTATTGGTTGAGATAAAAAAGTCAGTGTCACTAGCGGGATTCGAACCCACGACCTTCGGCTAAATTCGCCGCTGCTCTACCACCTGAGCTATCGTGACTTCGATCCGCTCGAACACTAACTTCCCATCTCAACCTCACCTCTCGAATTTTCTCCTATTTTTGCCATTTTTCAAATGTCTCTTTTTAATGTTAAAAAACAATTTGATTAAATCTAAAAGTTACTACAATGTGTATATCATTTATGAATTAACAGTTATATGTACTTGTATAATGTAAACAATATTTATAAATCCCAAGCCCTGAAGATGATCTTACTAAAGATTGAAACGTTGGCACGATAAAGAAAATGTTTTTCTGAAATCTTTGTCATACCAGACCGCATGTCACGATCTTTCAATGAGTAATTAATGGTCACTAAATATTACACACAATAAAAATTTAAGAAGGAGTATTCTCGCGTCAATTTCTATTTTTAATAATTGACTAACATATTTTACTAGTACCATATCTGAATTTCTTTACACGTCGCAGTTTATTGATTACAGATAGTTCATAAAACGTTATACAATCCAAAATATAACAGAGACGATTTTAATATTTGCTAACTTTCATATAATCTCTGCTAATTTTTTAGTTCAAGGTTAAAAATAATTATCGATTGAACGTATAAAACCTAATTTGTTCATTCAAAATAATATTTTGATTCTACTCTATTCAAATATATGTAGGTTTTTATATGGTCATACTAAAAGCGATTCTTTTCGATTGCTTCGATCAAATTTTGTGTTGATCTTACTAATGAATAGCAGTTTACAAAATGTTATACCCATTAGTTTGAAAAAACAAACCAACCAATACGTGAAATTGAATTTCTGCGCTAATTAGTGCGTAATTAAATATTTAATTAAAAAGATTTAAAATATCCGAATAAATACATAACTGTAGGTTGTTAAATAAATGTGTTAGTTATAAGAGTTTATGGACAATAATAAATCGATAAGTTAATAATCAGATAAATAACTACAAATATAGATAAAAAGAGAAAAGTGTAAAAAATATAATACATAATAATATAATAAATAAATCATTAAGCACTAAATACCGAAAATCAATAAAAATAAACTGATATTATACTTTTATAAGACAAACGTAGGTTTCTTTTAATTGAAATATTTTTATTTTTTCATAAATAAATACAGCAAACATGAAAAAATACAGTTTACCACATGTAAAATTGTTATAAACTTCTAAGATTGCTGAATAATAACCAGTTATTTAAAAATATTGATCTAATGGTAGTAATTAAACATGAATAAACGTAGGGTTTGATACTAAACACCCATAAAAAAGGAAATAAATATTTTCACAAAAAGTTAGGTTGTAAGATAAAGATTTAAACACAATTTAAATTAGTCTTTCATGCTGGATGATAAAAAAGAGAAAAGTGTAGAAAATAAAATGCATAATAATATAATAAATAAATCATCGAGCACTAAACACCAGAAATCAATAAAAATAAACAGATATTATTATATTATAAGACAAACGTGGGTTTCTTTTAATTGAAATATTTTTATTTGTTCATAAATAAATACAGCAAACATGAAAAAATACAGTTTACTACATGTAAAATTGTTATTAACTTCTAAGATTGCTGAATAATAACCAGTTATTCAAAAATATTGATCTAATGGTATTAATTAAACATGAATAAAAGTAGGGTTTGATACGGAACAAACAAAAAAAAGGAAATAAATAGTTTCACAAAAAGCTAAGTAGTACGATAAGGTTTTAAACAAAATTTAAATTAGTCTTTCATGTTGGATGATAAATTAACAAACATTAAGTAACAAAATAAATATTTAGATAGAATGAATAAGCAATCATTTAGATGGATAGAAAGATAAATAGCAAAACTTACTAATTACTCTAAACAGTAAGCAAGTAAAGTCAGTAAAAATATGAGTATTTCTTATGGAGAGTGTAGATTAGCAGATAATTCAGATGCACTATTAAGCATTAAGCTCCCAATTATAATCTAAATGTATTATAATAAATAAAAATTACTAGCAGTTGACAGTTAGAAATTATAAAACCGTCTAATACGGAAAATTGCGTGAGGCAAAGGAAAAAGGGTTGTCGAGAAACACGTTTTTATAGAAAATTAAGAACAATTTTCTTCAATTGTAACAACGTGTTTTTTGATGCGGAAAATATTATAAAGGGGGTAAGAGACAGAATGCCTGATTGAGACCGTTCACGGCGATGAATAAAAATCAAAATATGACGTAAAATCTTTCGGCTCGTTTCATCATCAGCCGGCAGGCTGGGCTAAAATAAGCGTGGTGCTTGCCAGGCGGAGCATTAAAGATTCATTTGTCAAGTGAACCCACCTTTGACAAGACGCCGTTCTCTCAATGGCGCAGATTCCGCCTATCGCAACGGCGCGATAAGTCAAAATTCCACCAGGGAAATTAATCACGTTAACGAGTGTCGGGACAATGGGGCCAATTCGTTCACTGTTCCTTTGTTTCTGCTAATTATAATTTATTTATTCTCTTTCCCCATCAGGTGAGTTGGGATATGTGAGCGTATGTAAATTTACGTTTTCATAATCGTTTTACTACGCAACTAGATGAATTTGTTTATATTTATTCGTAATATTAAATGTAAGGCTTGTTCGAAATAAGCCCACAGGGGAAGGAATAAGGCTAGTTAAACTGTATGAAAATTGTGGAGCAGTTAGGAATTGAATTATGCGCGCACCAGTGATGGTATTCATCACGAATCATATTTGTTCTGTTTATTTATTCAATCTAAACTGGTAATATTCTTAAACGTGCAGTTTAGGCTCGTTCACGAATAGGAACATACTGAAAATAAAGAATGAAAATAAACAGAAAGAGAATCTTTATTGTACCGAAAATAAAGAATGAAAATAAACAGAAAGAAAATCTTTATTGTAAACTTTTGTTGCGCCTGTGCCCATGCTCCATTGAAACCAGACAGACATTCTGTCTCTATTGAATTTTCATAGACCAACGCGTATCTTAATTTTCCATAAAAAAGACAATAAACAAACCTGTAACTTAAGCCCCTCTATAATCTGTCAGCACTTCGACAACTACGTGGACTATAAGCGTGATTCACGAAATGAACATTATCTTAAATAATAGTGCCTCTCATCCAGCGAACTCACCGCAAAACTTTCACTTTATATCGAAACTTTTATAGAGAAACGACTGACTCGGAATTTTTACTAAAGAACGAAAACAGTCCATGAACAGGCAACCCACACATCTGAGTGTACCCAGTGTATGCATGGGTCAAAATGAAATATACATGTATTCTACGCTACAGTACACATTATTTTACATACATACATTCATCACTTGCCCTTTTATTATATTATTTTATATTAACTTAAATAAAACCGCATTGCCTACTTTTGAGAGTATACGTTATGTTAAGCTTTTCAGACACAGAGGAGCCAGGAATTTTCGTACAAGAATGACAAAATGAGAAATAAACCGCTAACAAATGATCAAATACTACTTGATTCGCTATCAAAAGTCTTCCCTGACTTGATGTTAAGTCTTGGTCTGAACGAACCATTTCAAGTCATAATGTTTCTAATCCCTTTAATCAACAATTATTCATAAAAGTCTAAAAGTTCCCTATTATTTTTCCTATCATAATATCTGCCATGACCTTAGTTATAAAAATGTCTTCGGTTGCTTAACACAATAATCTAACGTAAGTGCTATCTAAGGGTACATTTTTGCGAAAATAAAATTACTTATACGTCAAAAATCTAAAATAAATGTTAAGATAAGATATATGAGTAATAAATAAAAAATAAACGAACTTAAAATATCAATGTATCAAAATAACCAGTACATAATGTGGTCTTCCAAATAGTTTTAATAATTATATATAAAAAAATGTCTTTTTGTCATTTTAAACATCCTAGTAAAAAAAAGATTAAACTTTTGAAATGTTTATGTACTATTTTCAGATGAGGATTTCGTTTCTTAATCAGGCTCTGGAAAAAGTTTCTGCCGTATATGGTAAAGGCGATGTTAGTGGCCCGGTGAAAGTGCTTTTCCAAGTACAGAAAATGAGATTTTTTTCACAGGAAAAGAAAGAAACAAGGCTGACAAAACCTTACCACTTCATACGACGGCCAACTCGGGGCTTTAATCGAAAGTAATCCGAGGTACACAACTTGGTGAGACGGCTAGATAATTTGATGACGTATACTTGAAAGCACACGAAAAAAGAAGAAATGCTTTAAACCAACCAAGCATCATCATCAAACAAAATCATTTCAAAATACCTAAAACCTTAACTAAAACGCTGCTAATGATTTAATTTAACAAAAATGTTTTAAAATATTTTACAGAAACTCGTTATCCAGAGAATATTTTAAGTATTTGTTTTCCATGTACAATGACCTCGTATACGCCATTTATTGTAGATAATTACTACAACATAATTTGCATTATTTAGTTACCAGCACGGTTAATAAATAGATGGTTAATTAAAAAGAAAAGAATGTTTTTCCTTATTCAGATCGTCTCAAATCTTCCAAGTCTCGTTTCATTTCGAGGTTCCTATCTATTTCAACCCATCCAGTGTTATAGTAAATGAATCGTCTTACCTGAAACAGACAAAAAGTTTAAATTAATTCCGATCAAAATGCGTTTGGTGTAAAGAGATGTTGCATAAGTTACAACGATATATGTATTTGCATGAATGTAAATTAATTGAACGTAGTACGTTTAGTCATGATGATATGGTGTAAAGGACACTCACCAAAACTGGCAAAGTCATTCTCCTCCAATAGGAATCAGGAATCCAGAATCAGGAGGTGTGATTGTGCTATTAACCGTCATTGGCATATGAGAATCTATATCGACATAGGGCATATTCAACAATGAATCACTTGCAGGTCAACAGCGAATGAAATTTTAACAATGAGTGAACTAATACTTCTGAGAAGGACGAATGAGTCGATTCCGCTGAACAAGGCATCTGGGAAGGTGTGTACTGGAAGGCTGCAATGCCTGAAGATACGAACCGCGCTTCGCAGTATCCTTCATCATTATCATGATACGATATTATTGCCTAAACTGCTCAAAAAAATTTTTTTTCAAAAGATGTGACATTAATAATAATAGCATTATATCACCAATTTAAATACCAAAATTTGAATATCGCAATAAAATTAAGTTGATCAAATCCAGTCAATTGTCTGCAAAATTTTATTTTATTTATTAATTAATAAAAATCAACTTTATTTAATGTTTTCGGCCGTAGGTCTCACCCACATTTATTAACTTCACCAGTTCTGGCTACGACCACTGAACCCCACCCGCGGAGGAGATTTCGCGGATGTACCGGACCAGGGCAGCTATAAAATATACAGTGAGTTATATATTTGTTCACACCAGTAAACAATTTTCTATTGTCTCTAGTTTGCAAATCCCGTATTTTTTAATCCAGACAACAGCAATAGGATTGAGTTCGCTGAACTGTTGGTAAATAAACATTCACCCTAATAATCTTTATTTATGTTAATACCTTTGAATTTTTTTGTCTATTTTTAGGCATTGACCTTTTATCATTGAATTGAGCCAGTTTATTACAAGTCTTCATGTGACCAGTTTTGTGACTCGGGTTACTTCAATGCAAATTTCGCAAAAACCATTCAATAATTCGTCTCAAATTTGTTATCAGATATCATCGATTTAATTATTTTTCTTACATATTGAAAATATTTCCTTTCCTTGATGGTTATGATCTATTCCGTTTAGTTACAGTACAAAGCCATTTTCAACATTTTTGACTGATCAAATAATAAAATCTCTACAAGAAGGAAAAAAATGAAAAAATGAAATTTCAAAAAAATATAAATTGTTATTATTGGGGTAATAACAAAACCTGAAAGATCTTCCGGAATTAACGAACGTTTTAAAAAGAAGAGTAGTGGTCATAAAACAAAATTTTTCAAGGACAAAAGGCGTATCTACGCGCTTCCGTTCGATCAGGACAGGTTTACAATGCTGTCCAGATTCGGCGTAGGCCGCGTGATAATGATAATATGGATGTCAGTGCTGAAACAAACGGAGATGTTTGCTGGGGCCGGATTAAGAGCGACCGGAAGTGAAGAAACCATTGCTGACCAAAGAGTGGCTTGCTGATCGTGGTTTTAATGTCATGGAATAGCCCCCACAGTCACCTAACCTCAATCCAATTGAGCACTTGTGGAGAAAACTAAAAAATCTTGAGCCGATGCTGCAGGAGACGCTTCAAACTTCGATCAACTTTGGGAAAAAGCACACGTTGAATGGGACCTAATTAATCCAGAACAGTACAGAAATCTCGTGAGAAGTATGCCCAGAAAAACCGATGCAGTTTTGATAGCCAAAGGAGGACAAACAAACTATTAAAGGAGTTTCTATGACACAATCATATTATCGTTCGCACACGGTCATTTCTTTTCTATTATTTTAATAATCATGATAAAGGAACAATTTAATTTTTTGGGTGTTTTTGTGTTAAGATAAACCAAATTATTAAAAAAACTACGTTTGTTTGATGTCCTACAATTGTTTTGTAAAGTAAATAAAGATATAACCCAATTTGCATTCAGCAGGGTATATATATATATATATATATATATATATATATATATATATATATATATATTTTCAACCCTTTCAACGAGGCATTTCCGATGATAGTAATCGGGGCACTTTATAATAATTTGTTCAAGGTTTTTATTTTCTAAATATCTTTCACACTATGCAGAACACTTTGGATTGATTTTGGTTAGATTTTCCTTACATATTCCGTGGTTTACCTCAGTCTACATATTGTTTCAGACAGCCCTTTATTAACTTTCTCTTTATTAAACCACGTAAAGCTTTTGATATTTGGCTCGAATTGTTTGTAAAATAGCCCTTCCCAAGATTCGTTATATATTTTCTCCCATATATTTGTGACATCATTTTTTTATTTTATCTTGTTTCGTAGTAAGTGATTTTAAATTATATCTTGGATTAACCTGTATGCTAATACGTCTACCACCTGAAAGCTAACTAAATTATTCAAATTTCCAATATAGTTCTTCATGACCCTCTGAAATTATTGACCTGCACGAAAGTCCGAAACATTTGTTTAATATTTCAGTATTATCCCTCTTGTAGCTTAAACATTGTTAATTTGTACATCAAATTTTAATTTAGGTTTTCATTTTTCTCTTTTATGGATAATTTTTATTTATCATTATTTCTAGTCCTTCTGGAAGGTAGGTAAAATGGACGTATAAAGAATAAAGAATGTTTATTTCGTACTTTACTCACAGTTAGTTACAGATTAGTTAAAGTGTTGTTCCTCGTGAGTTTTGTTTCTGATCTTGCATTTTTACCAGAAGTATTGCTGATTTAAAATGGAAGAAATGATTGCTATTTCGTTTTTGAATGTTTTTTCTTTATTACCGTAAAAGTCAAACTGCAGCTCAGAACGGTTAGAAAAATTTGTGATTAGTATCGTGATGTAGCATCAGTAGAAAGCACTGTTTTTAACAGGTTTGCTAATTTAATCAAATATTGATTTCAACGTCAAGTTGTATGCTGGTCGTTCTTCAGCCGTTGATGATGAACAAATTCAAGTGTTTGTCACAATGATACTTCACATATTTCATTCAGGTATTTCAAAGTATCTAGAAAAGCTAGATTTGTTGGCCTCAGCAACATATGAGTTCCTTCCTCACTTGTCTGAGAGCATTTTATTGGAACGCATTTTCATGTGTGATTTTCTTTTAAAATGAAATTTAAATGACGCTTTTGAAAAGTAAAACAATTGAGAATGAAAAGTAGATTTTTGAAAACAATACTCAGAGAAGAAATCGAAATTTAAAATATAATAAAGAAAGAAAAAAGCAGCGATCCACCATTTTATAACCTTAAAAGCCGGAATACATCCCAAGAAAACAAAGTATCAGTAACAGATCGAGACGCTCGAATGGCTGCAGGAAAAAAATAGTGGGAAAGACCAGAAAAAAACGAAAAACACGCGAAGGGCGGTGAATACTTGAACTCTTTGTCGGATCCTAAACTTTCCACGTTATTATTGCTATTTCATCGCAACACCATTAGTTATTGAAGGATACAATTTCTGAGAACGACTTGTATTGCTAATCCTCAGAGAATCGTTTTTAAACTGGATAACACTCACCCCAAGTGTCTTTGCAATAGCACCAAAAATGTTTGAAACGTGGACAGTATGTGCTACCCGACCTAACGTATTTAGGTGCCATCGCCCATTCAGATTTTCATTTATTCCGGGGGTCTGCACAACTATATAAAAAAGGTACTTCACTTGAGACTAGTAAACGACACATCGAGGAGTATTTGGTTTGTACGCTGTTTTTCTTGTTGTTGCTTCTTCTTTTACAAATATAACGTGGTTTGTTTTTTATCGTTATAAAAATTCTTTACTTAAATATTGGTCAACTCTCTGCTATCGCTGCTCTTAACGAATTTATAATTATGTTGATTAAAATCTAGTAATAATTCATCAGATTAATTTTAATTTTCATTTGAACACCAATTGTGTTATCGCTATTTGTATAGGGCATATCAGTTCTTAACCTCTTCTCTTTTCGTTTGATTATAATACTTTTTGTATTTTCGCGAAAGAAATACAGAAATCTTATGACCTACGGATAAACCAGAAACCGAACATATACTTTAAAAAATTGTCAGAATTGTGGAAATGTATTAATATTCTTCTTATTTTTCCTATTAAGAACATCGATATTTTTGTGAAATATGAAATTTTATTTCTAGAACAGTACATATTAAACGACATAAGGCTAAGTTTGGCAAACAAACGGATTGAATATCGGCAATATTGGTCGCAGTCGCAATTGTAATGGTTAATTAAAATTAATTAAATTAACCATCGTAAATTTGGTTCGACTTCTGGCCAATTGGGTCCGTATTGATTCTGGCTCGATAAAGTCACGTGTGTTTTGTTTAATTAAAGGCATACTTAATTATCGACCGGTCATTAAAACTTACGAGCGAACTTTTGATAATGTTTTTGCTTTTTTGACTTCCGTGTATCCTGTCAGGATTGCCAATGTTGCTTGAAGTAAAAAAGTTGAATATTGGCTTTGGATAGCCTCAATTCAGCCTCAACCACCGATGGACGTGAACGTCACTCCTCCTTAATTAGTTCCAAATTGATCGAGTACGATCCACTTCTAATTAAATAGCACTGCTACTTCCTGGTCACGTAGGTCTTTAGCAAACACTCTCCTGCATACGTATACCCAATTTTGTTATCCTTATCAGAGATTAAGTTGTGATTGTACTATAAAATCATAACATTCGTATTTATGTTTGGGGGATTATTGATTATTGGGTGCAAAAGCAGTTATGATATCTTTATGCATTATACATTTTCTCTAACTCCTTAAGTTAAGTTGATACCAAGTTGGAACTACTAGAGATAAGGATAAAGAGACATGATATAATCAACCAAATCTATGAACAAGCAGAAAATCACAAAAAACGGACACTTCTTGTTTACCTTTGTAGAGCTTTCCTAATCCCTTTACTATCTTTAAATTAAAAACAAAGAAAGTCAATTCAATTTCAGCCTTTTATATTTGTCGAGTGAATTAACCTATTTAGTTTTTTTTAAAATGAAATAATACATTTGAATAAAAAAACTATTAATTATGTTACTTTAAACACAGATTTTAAGTATGGAAGATGTCAGCCGGGCATATCTTTTGCCCAACGATGGAGACACCGCCTGTTATCCTAAGTCCGGGGTATGTCCCGCTGTGCCATCCACGATTGTCTACAGAGTTTTGGGAGTTCGTAAGGGAACGGAAGTTTTGATTGAAGAGGAGGTAATTGTCGACCGCGATGTACGACGGCTAGATACGACAGTTTTATTATTCTTACCGTACGACCGAACCGTCATTTAACGGCTTGCTTGATAGGCAATCAACTCTAAACGGTAAACAGCCCGTAATGTAAAGTTGAGCTCTAAAACAATCATCAGAAGGCTTCGTATAGTTCCTGCATCATTCGTTCTTTCCCATTGAGAGCGCATCAAATAGGAGGGGGACTATTAGCAAATCAGCATCTCCCATGGACAGTGTAGGCTGTTCTCTTCACAGGTACAAGTATGGATTGTGGCAATCAGATGACCGGGTCCGGTGAGGTGAATGGCTTCATGAGCCGTGCTTAATTTGCCTTTACAAAGAAAATCAATTATGGTTTGAGGTGAATTGAATGTACTTGACCTATGGTATGGTAATGAGGATATCAGGAATTGGGGATTGTGCTCCTCGGGCACTGCAGGCTTCTCGCTTATTATACCTTCCTAGTCCTCAAGTTCAGTGCAATAAACTCAATCCTTCTTCTTAGAAGTCTCGGGTCATTGACTCTCATTGCTACAATTTCATTCCCGAATTTTTGTTTTTTTGTTTTGTTTGTTAGGTTAAATCTCCATTGAGCTGTTCCTTCGCATTCGATGATGATATGGGGGGGGGTTCCTCTTCCTCATTGCATAATTTGCAGATGAGATTCTCGTTGTATATGCTCATGTTGTGTAGATGTTGTCTCAGATGCCAGTCACCGGTTAATAGTCACTCCTCTGAAGGTCATTTCATCATATGTTTACTGTTTAGCGACGCTAGAGTTTATACACTTCTCCTTTTGTTTTGTTTGGATCCATTCTGCGATGGAGGATTCTATTTTTTTTTGTTATCCCAAGTATATGTTTCTAGGAGTATGGTTTTGCAGATCCTCCTCTGGCCAGTATGTCTGCTTTCTCGTTACCGGAAATTCCTTTCTGCCCTTGCACCCAAGATAACATCAAATTTTCAACATGTTTCCCCAGGTTTTTCAAATTTTGGATGCATTCGCTGACTAGACCATGACCGTACTGAACTGATTATCATACAGAATGTTTGACTGTTTTAAGGCACATCGAGGAAGATTTTCTGGACGCTGTGGTTACATTTGCTACATTTATTGTGGGAATCCGAATTAATATGTAATAATATATGATAATCTAGTTCCAGTTGTCACCGATTACTTGGAAGATGTGCGGATGGATCTACAATGAATTGGTAAACACGTTCTCCTAAAATTTATCCCATAGAACATGTATGAGAAATAATAAAGTAGACTTGGTAGACATTATTCGCTGCTTCCAAAAAGCGTTGAACAGCTTCAAACCACTCTTGATAAAGAGTGAAGTTCTGTTCCCCAAGAGAAAATCAGCTTATTCACTTCATCCTTAGAGCCTGCCTCCGCGAGAAGGTAATACGTTTTCTAAGAAAAAACTAAGTAATGTGTTTCCAACCATAGCCGAGATGAAATATTTAATTTTATTAACTCTCTCGATGGTTGTGGCGAAGCCAACCTCTGGAGCTCTCGCTGGAGTGTGCCGAGACGAAGTAAGGATTTCTCACACCTTATCCCATCATCGCCCAATACTCTTTTCCGTTCCATTCCCCCTCTGTACCCCTCGTTTCGATATAGAGAAGCAGCAGAGGGTGAGATTATTTTTATTTTGATCAATCAATCACTAAATGATTTTCCAGTATTTTGGTGAATTCTGTTTCAAATCATCATACTTATTATCAAAACTCACGAATATCTCGTCCTGTTTAATTCGGTTTACATTAAAATAATTATGTTAAAAATACATATAGTTTGCAACAAAAAATTTTTTATGGGTTAACTTAAAACATCCTCAAGATCTTGTCTCGGTAAAAAAGATGAGTTTCAAAATTCCTTACAAATCTTAGTTTTGACACTTTTACATACAAGTTATTAACCCATTACGCTTTTGTCATTGTTCAAGAAAAAAAAAGTTCAAAGCAGTTAAACATTTGTTACATAAACCCTGTATGAATGTGTTATAAATAAAAATTGTTTTATTTAAGTCAGACCAACAAAAAAAGAAACCGTAGTTTGAATGGTATTTTTGATCAAAAGTTGTAACTGTTAAGTTCTATTAAGTTCTAACTGTTCAATACAATGGATTTTCTTTACGATGCAACATATGATTGGTATTGCTAAATAAATGATTCATAATGCAAAATATTAAGTTAGCTACCAAACTCTTCAGAATTGGCTTTAGATTGAACGGCTAAAATTTAAAAAACAATTATAATGACAGTTATAATATTTCTTTAGAGGGTAAAATGAAAACGTGTAATGCTATAGTACACGGTTTAAATGATTGTATTATAATATATTGATATAATTAGGAAAAATAGGTGGTTCTATGTGTCTCACATAATAAAGACGTGTCATGCCTTGGCTCTATATAGAGAGCGTGTAGGCATTCCGCCGGATTTAAGAATAGTTCATGGAAACGTCAGCGAGTTTCTCGGTCCCCTGTCCGCTTTTTAAGGGAATTGATAATTTTTTTATTTTACATAGCCGTCAAAATATGTGTTTTGTGTTTCTCTATTTTATATGAATGAGTGTATTTATTAGAGTGAATGGAGAAGGGCTGATGGTGGAATAGCATCCCCATCACCCCTCGAGCTGGGTACGAGCCTTGGGTCGATGGCGGAATATTTATAAAATAATATATAAAAAAAGTAATTTATAATAACTCCATCCACTCTAATTAGATTAATTTGTTATTTTATGCAGGTCAATGGAATATTGCAATGTATATAGGTTTGAATGTGTGAATGTATTTATTTGTGTGAATGCGTATTAAATGTGTGTTGTTTTATTTGTTTTCAGTAGTAGTGTATCAGTTTTTTCAAACTAAATTTCCTGGATTTATAGTTTTGATTATTATTTTTTGTAATAGTTCGACTGTAGAACAAAGACATTTGATTTTAAACATTAAAATTTCTTTTGTGAGTTTTAAATTTGTCACAAATCACATCCTCATTTAATTTGTAAGTGCATTGCCTGAATTAATTGAAAAGGGGAGTCAGCGAGTTCAACCTGTTTGATCAATGTTTGCAGAAATTAATTACTGTTGGAGACAATGATACGTACAGGCTTATTACCCAGTCTGTTTTGTTTGAATTAACGAGTTCATGCCGGCACAATTACCGTGTCGGAGTTATGTTTTTTTCGCTCAGAAAACGTTTACATGAAATCCTGATCTACAGTGACGGGATTTATAGAATGTTATAATTGCCTTTGTTACCCCGGTTTATTCAATTTTGCTCTTGTTAAAAAGGCACATGAAAAGGTACATAAAAGATAACTTTTATGACAGAGAATTCAGGAAACGTTTTACTTTTGTACATTTTAATAAACACATTATAATATGCGAATGAAATAAGGTAAAATGTTAAGAAAGGAGTGACTAACGATTTTTTCGAGGTTCGTTGTACTTTTGTAGTGGAACTCCATTATCAAAGATTGCATATCAATAAAGTCTTTAGTTGGAACTAAACCTATTCAACCCTTGATAAAAGAGCGACTAAATAAAAGTGATTTTTATATAAAACACGTCAAAATTATTAGTATAATAAAAACATATAATTTATTTATATTATGAAAGTAAACTGTTTATTTAACAACACGTTTTCCCCTAGTAAATATAATAAGAATATAATGTCTAGGGGTTGAAGGAGGAAGGAAAATCAATGTTGCTAATAAATCCTATACGAGCAACCCTCAGCTAATCCGGTGTTAACCAAAGCTCTGCCTATTCTTAAGTTGATAAAACGGTCTTACGACCTTGTTTCGTTAATTAAACACAAGGCGTGAAGAATGGTAGACTCGTTAAGGGCCAACGCAAGAATAAATTGTCTCGTTATATACATTTTATATATATTTATTGATGCCTTTTCATGGGGAGGATCCGTGTTGTTCGTTAATTGGGTTGTGTTCCTGCCGGCAATGCATTACATAGAATAAGACATTCTGCATGCACATGACAGTGAAATTCAAATGGAATAGCATTACACATTTGTTTAAGAGTTAATTCAGTTAATGATATTCTTGGTTGTAATTAAAGGGCGGAAAATGACAATTAATATAAGTATTTGACCTGTTTCAAATAATGAAATGTAAATTTGTCATTTACGTTTTACTCATAAAGCCAGTAAACCTGAATTTTAGAAAAAAAACAGTTAATAAATGTGTTTACTATATCCTTAACTTTTCTCCCTCCGGTCCACAGACGGACACATTATGAACTAGTTTTTTGATAGTTTTCGGTTATTTTTGACCGCTTTCATTCGCTGTTTTTTTCTATCATACACGTTACAGCTTCTTGTCTTCGCCAGTGCTCGGTCAGGGCAATAATTGAGGCGAGGTGATGAAGCAGACAAACCGTAAAATATCGAAAAACTGAAACGGTTCTGACAGACCGAAACGGCGGATGTTTGGAAATAAATATGTCAAAAATTTTGCTACGACGTTTTCAAATGAATTATTAATCAATCGATGTTTTTTGAACAATATCTCTTCAAATATTGAATATTTATTAATTACGTAATCAAGAACCGGATTGAATAAGGTAGAAATTAATTATCCATTTAGAATATACCCTTTTTTTTACAAGTTAGCTTTTCATATGCAAACATAATTTCAAAGGGAGATGGAATATGGCCTTTTTAGATTTACATATTTCAGGATTAATGTAGGCAGGGTGGATATTTAATATCAAAAGAAGGATTTAGAAAGTCATTTTTGTAGAAAAACGATGAGTCTCATTGCCATGGAAAAAAAAATAAATTAAGTGCAAGAAGCGCGGGCTTATTTTTTTCTCTTCCTTATTCAGGATGGCACTTGTTGCCTTTTATCTTAGTTTACTGTTCGGATTCGTGCCTAGAGTGCTTTTAGTAGAATGGAGAGAAAATGCACTCACACACTGACAAATAAACAAAAATCCAGGGGGCCAAAGTAAGTTTTACTGGTACGTCGTCGTTGAAATTTACTGACGTCATTACTTACTTCGTTACTTTATATCGCATAAACAACCCTGTGATTATAATTGCAATGTAATTTTATATTCTAAAATACCATTGGAATTTCAAAGAATAAAGAAATAATGAGAAAAATGTTAATCTTATTTCAACTGATTGAACAAAATATTTTATAAGAATTTAACAGAACACGCCAAAAGGAATTGAGACTTTTTAAAATTTGTATAAACAATTAAAATTTAGTAATAAACTAGTTTTGCATATTTGATTAGGAAAGCTTTTCACGAACTAGACAAATTTAAAAATAGTTCTAACCAATTGACCTCTCGATAAAGTCTATATGTGTCACGCCGTCTTTCAGAGACATGCAAAGTTCCAGTCATTCGGGTAACACAGAAGACCCAAGTCAGCAGGTGACATTTCCCCAAACTCTGATGTCTGTATTTCAAATGGAAAGAAAAGTTGTTGAATTTTTTTCCCCAATCACAAGTTTGAATTGAAATACGACAAATCTCTTACTGTTCAGGTTTGACATTACCAGGTTTTAATAAAAATGACACATATGTCAAATTGTAAATATTATAATGACATAACATAAAATATTAAATTAGTAGGGTTGTTTGTCTCAAGAGTTTTCCAATTATCAGCTTCTTTATTAGATTGACTGTCTTATGCTTGGGTACCTGACCTGTTGGGATTGTAAATAAATAAAATAAAATAAAAAATAATGTTTCTTCTTTTTTTGTTCAGACTGTTTTCAAATTTGTTAAGCAGGTTAGACCTAAAATGTCTTGTTCAAGTATTATTTTGTTTTTGCTTATGTGTTTTGTTTGGTAGTTTATTTGTTGAGACAATGTTATCTCTGGGTGATTTTATTTTTTGTGCTTTTTGTCAAGTTTGCAATATTCATCGTTAATTAGTATTTTTTTTTTAATTTTTCCGTCATATGCTTGAGTGATACCACTTTATGTCTACAAGAATGATCTTTTTGTCAGCTTTTATAGCCTGATTTTTTAAACGTTTATTTTGTAATAATAGTTAGGTCAAGGAAGTTTATTGTTGTGTTATTAGGCCGTACAGTTGCTACATTTGTCTGTAAAACTCTTATCTGATTTGGTCTGTGTAAAGCAAGTCTCGTCTACTTACGATGAAATGCGTGTGTCGGCGTTATATATATATCATGAGTCGTTATATTTATGGCACTCTCGACACAACACGCAAGAATGGCACAGTTACACAGAAGACAAACACTTTGAGCCCTGAAGATGATCTCAATAAAGATCGAAACGGCACGATAAAGAAAATGTTTTTCTGAAACCTACATCACACCAGACCGCATCTCACGATTTCTAAATAAATACAGTTTTATATATCTATTAATTAATATTTATGGAAGGTGTTGGTTGAAAAAAAACTCAGTGTCACAAGAGAGATTCGTACCCACGACCTTCGGCTAAATACGCTGCTGCTCTACCACTTGAGCTGTCGTGACTTCGATCCGCTCGGACACTAACTTCCCATCTCGAATTTTCCCTCCTTTTTTGCCATTTTTTAAATTAAAAAAATTCGAGAGGTGAGGTTGAGATGGGAAGTTAGTGTCCGAGCGGGTCGAAGTCACGATAACTCAAGTGCTTAAAGTAGTGGCGTATTTAGCCGAAGGTCGTGGGTTTGAATCACGCTCGTGACACTGACTTTTTTTTATCTCAATCAATACCTTCCATAAATATTAATTAATTGAAAAATGTTAATTGGTCAATTGGACCACGAATACAATGGGTTATACCTAAGTTTGTTTTTGGCGGATTAGGCTGGGTTTATTTTTTCTCGTTCCGATCTCACTTCGTGATATTTTCATAATTAATTGATATAAGGTGTAGAATGGTGAAAATGATGTATGTGAACGTTGATAATTTGTTGGATAGTTTCATCCTGGTGGTTGTTGAGGTTTATTTGATTTTTTAATTCTTTTTTTTTAATGATTATCCCTAAACACTATTTCTGCATCTAACTTCGATGTTAATGCTATTAATTTTTTGTTTATTGTTGCTGTTTTGTTGTTTCCTGTAAATTGATGCTAAGATATAAAATTTTCCTTCATTCCTTAAAATGATTTTTTTCTGATCTATTGTTAAAAAAAAGCATAATATGATTTACAGTAGTTGTACGATATGTTGCATGAATAGAAATCATTTTTTAATTTTTATCGTAATAATTTGCAATGTGATGTAACGGTATACAGTTTTATGATTGAGTGGGTAGCTTTTGCTAATAGATCTTACCAGATGATCATTAAAATCACTCAGAGATCGTGAGATTACCAAGGATCATAAAAATATTGTTTTACTGATAAACCAATGAAATTTTCTTGCAGAAGTCAATGATATATTCTTTACGGACAATCTTGCTTCATTGGCTAAAATTTACATGTAAAACACAATTGAATACATTTGTTTAAAGTTGTTTTCGGACTATTCTCGGAAAGAAAGAATAAAAATTGATCACTATTTAAGTTCTATTTGCAGTCGGATTTCTTGTTTTCCGAAAGAATTTGACGTTTTACTATCGCAAATCGTTAAAGGTACAACTCCTATTTTTCTGGCTTTCTGATTGTAAATTATTTTTTCTTTAGTATTTACTCTGCGCAAGCCAACGTTTGTGTATTGAAGTTCAAATAAAAAAAGTGAAAATTCACTTTCTAGCCGGATGGTTGTTAAAACAGGTAAAATTTGAAAGGAACCAGAGAACCGCAGGAACGACCGCATCATCCTGGGCTCTCATCCCTTTCCCATTCCATCGATACACACCTGTTGATGTACTCTTCTAGTCGTGGTTTGACGAATTTAAACTGCAATTTAGAACGAATCAACGGAAAATATGATGGAAAATTGAAGGATTAAATCGATTCATAAAGATTTATTCATTCAATGCTTTCTTTTTTGGAAAGACGTCTCAAACTGTACATTACTACCCAAAATAAAACATGCTTATATTACATTTTCTTTTCTTTTTCTTAACTGTTTCTTAGATTTCTTTTTAACTTAATGATTGGTGTTATGGTAAAGTAAATAGTAAGCAATAAACAAACTATTCATAACATATTTTTCGGTATAAAAATTGGCTTATCTTAAACGTTTACTAATGTTAGTACTATATAACTATATATACATAAACATATAACTCCATCATTTTTTAAGAATCCTCGAAGTCAAGAAAAATAAAAAGACTGCAATCTGTCATAAAATTTGTTTATGGTTTGCATCTTGTTGCTATATATACGCAAAATTAGACTTGATAGTACAAGACCCGCGTCACTATGTCAAAATATATTGGGCAGCTTATGCTTGGTATTGGATCAGATTCTTCACAAATGGGATTATAAGGTATTTATGGAACGTTTAATTGGTGAAGTTGAAGGGAGAGTTGAGGATACGTTGCAGAAATTTGGATTGAAAGGATAAAATTCGATGGATGTTGAAGGATTTAGCCGAGCCCCTCAGTTCGACTCCGTAAGTCCAAATATGTCTGATGAGTGTTTTATAAGCCCTTAGTTTGTTATGTGTGCGTAGTGTTGATTTTCTTCACAGGAGGTCTGAGTAGCCCATATAGTTTAATTCTTGTATTTTTACACATGTATGTAGGTCCCATGTAAGTCTGCTATCTAAGCAAAATCCAAGGAAGCGGACAAGGTTGGATGGTAGTATTACTTTGTTGTTTACGTAGGCAAGTAGACGTTACATATTGATTTTTTTCTGGTTCAACCTGAACCGCAACCGAGTGCACCAATCGACAATGAGGTGGAGATGTTGGATTGCTTCTGTGGCTAGGAGAGGATTGGAGTGTGTAAATAGGATTAAATACGATCGCGGTATCGTCCACATAGTTTGTGAGTTGTGTGTTTAGATATGTAGGCACGTCAGCAGTGAAAATGGTGTAGAGGATTGGACCTAGGATACTTCCTTGAGAAACGACAGCGATTTTGGATGGGTAAAGAATCGGAGTTGATTGATCGATAGATTCAAGAGGAAGGACATTAGGATGTGATAGTAGTTGTGACTTAACATTTATGGCAGGCCAGGGTGCAATAGTTTTTTTTCTTGAGCCGAGTGTCGACTACTGTGAAGCACAGCTCAACAGTATAATCCAAATTGATTGTTGGAAATTAATTTTTCAGAGTCAAACATGGGAATTATGGGTTATACATTCAAAGATTTTAGATAAAAGAGAAAGGAGGCTATAAGATGCACAAGTGGATGTGTGTGGTTTCAGTATTGAGGTTATTAAAGATAATTTCCACTATATTGAAAAATGGGTTGTGTGAAATATTTTACTTTGTAAATAGTTTTAATACACACTATGCTTTTTTTGGGTATATATGGGAGGATTGTAGGGTAATAAGATTTCCGGGGATTTCCGTTCGGAAAGGCGGAAAATCTGAGACATGAATTCTGTGGGGTGGTTGTGCTTAGGTGATTGCTAGAGGGAGAGTCAAGGTATTTGGCGATGTGATCTCAGTTGAAGGGACACGCAGATTGAGGTTGGGAGTAAAAATTGTGAAAAGGTGGTCAGAAATAAGGTGATACATTTCTGCATTTGACCTGGTGTAAGTACCGTACCGTTCCGATTTCTAATTAGAAAATGCGTTCGTTAGTGCTTGATACTTTCTTAGAAATTAGCCAGGGGGAGTTTTCTTATGTGGATAAGGATTCAAATTATGACGTAACTGAAGTGACCGGTATTTCGATAGTTGAAGTTTTAAAACATAAGATGGTTCAATATCACTTTATCACAAGGTAACAATGGCATTGTCATGGCAATCAGGGTCTTTTGGGAGGCTATGAGTGAACGGATGCTTGGTGGAAAGGACGTTGGATGAGCGGCGTGCTGGATTTTAATTGGACATCTTGTACTATTACCAGTTTTAAATAGTGCTTTTTTATTATGTCTGATTATTACCACAAATTAATCGGTTCTTCCGATTTAAAAATTTAAAAACAGATTGGTCCAACCAAACAAGGTATGTTTACGTGAAATGCATTTTTGGCGTAAAAGATCGAGATTAACAATGCTTAAAAAACAATAGTACTACAGTTTACTCAATTATTTCTCATAATTAATCATATATTATAATAAATAGATTTCTTATAGATCGCTTTAATATATCGCAAAGTAGAACTTAAAAAAAATTATTATTAACCTTGCACAGGTTAAGACAGTTCGGAACCCCCAGAAAACACCTACGATCTATGGATTTTTTAAATTTGATTTAACACTCAAACCGCTTTCATTAATCGCTCGTAATCCAATCGTCCGATATAAAAAAAATTGTGATTGTGTGTGATTGTGTAAAGCGTAAATCTGGGCAAGTTCGTCGCGTGAGTCGTTCTCGTGAGCTTGACTCATGCCAAACCATGGCACAAATCAGTTGTTATCGCTGCAGATGCTAATAGTTGATCGGACTACGCACGCTCAAAAATAAAGCAAACCCTTTATTTTATATACAATCATCCCTTGGGCAAAGTCCGTTTTTCTTTTTTTCTAACAACGTGTGTATTTGCGGTAATCGACGTGACGTGTTGCGACACAGTCATTATTGTAATTGTTTATGAATTATTTAACATTGCCGTTACCCTTGTAATTGCTTTTTACACTAAGGCCTTGTTATCAAACGGAAAGGGTTTAAAAAGCGCTTTGGTGTTGAGACAATGGTGAGAAAGTTGCTTGTTACTCATACCAAATAAAGTAAATATGCAACAATGACGTGCATTGATACAACTAACCTTAATAATGAATTTATATTAAATTTTGACCCAGTTTTCTTCAAGCGTGGATTCAGGACAGGCATTATTTTTCCTTAAAATTGGAATAAAACGGGGAGTCGAAATGGGAAGTTTGTGGCATGGGCGATCGAATTCACGGTAGCTCAAGTGGTAAAGCAACGGCATATTTAGCCGAAAGTCGTGGGTTCGAATCCCACCTGTGACACAAATTTTTCATTGCAAAAAAATTGTGTATTATTAATTGAATATTTATAGAATTAAGTAGAAGCTGATAAAAGAATTAAACATTTAGTAATTATCTTTTTATTTATAATTTCTCTCAAATTTAGGTCGCGAATGATCTCTTTTACCATTACAGTTCTCATAATTGTAACTCTCTCATTTTTCAGTAATTCTCGTATAATTATTAGAGAGAAAGAGAGATAGAGGAGAGAAAGAAAGAAAGAAAGAAAGATGGAGAGGGTGATAGTGTGAGATGGAGGGAGGGTGAGAGGAGGAGGGTTTTTAGTGTCTGTCTGTCAGTGTTTGTATGTCTTTTCGCCTGTCTATCTGTACTTCACTCCATTTAAACTTTTCGCATGTTTAGTGTTAACAAAAATGTAAAAAGGAAAGTAAAATTCTTTTTATTAAGAAGAATTTAGGCCGTAAAGTGTCATGGACGAAAGATCAAATAAGGTTACAATAATTTTTTTGTGTTATTCTCATTTCAAAACACATGGGCTAAGGTGGGATTCGAACTCAGAAAAATAACAAATACTAGTCGGACGCCCTCATCTCTCTCCCCAATTCTAAACAAGGGTATATAAATATATTTCTGTAATTAAAAAACGAAAGTCTAAAGACAATATAAAATCTTGTAATTGATTGTTGGTAGGATGCCATTAAACAAAGAAACTGTTTTATAGAAAAAAAAATCTATAAAAAGACCTATATCAGATTTTTACACAAGATAGTTCCAATATTATTTAAAAACATTGTTATAAAAGTATGAATGATTTGGTAAAAGTATTTTAACATAGAGTAAACATAAAGCAAGTACAAAGTTTGTTTTTTAAATACATATATAATTAGTTTTACAATACAGTTGGAATTTTAAACATTTTAATTTTAAACTCATTTCGTAATCAGCCAATATTCTCGGTAAAAAATTTCTTAATTCGAAATTACCTTTGAATTTATGTCTTGTGGATAATTAGATTTTAAACTGAATAAATTTATTATACAAAGATTCGGGAGAAAAAAAAAGTTTGCACAATCGGTCATTTACTCACCATCTGCTGTCATATTTCATTTAAATTTTCTAACTTTTCATTCTACCTGAAATAATTATTTATGGACTTCTGTAAATTTTTTCTTTAAAATAGTATATATTATACGCAAAGTAGTTTTGGCTGATATTAAAAAAACAAAAAAAACAAGTAGAATAATAGAAAACGGAAAAAGGGTTTTATTATCTCAGCAAGTATCAACTCAGCGGAAAGGTAGAATTTGTAGACAAAACAATTACAAGAATCAATCCCATGATGAAAGTGTGCTTCTACTCCCGCAAATTTAATGTTTCTAATGGATTTCAGTTAACATCAAAGAGGTTGTCAAACCCATCATACTTTTCTCTTATAAACATACTCAAAAGTTAATGGCTCAGACGAAGACGGCAATTTTCGGGAATAAACTTTACTGTTTACATAATGGAAAAAACTATAAAATACAAAAAGATATTTTTCTAGCTAGGGCATTCCGTGTTCTGCATTGAACAGAAGATATTATTAGCTTTCTACAAATAATGTAGCCTAACAATAATAATTGAGAATTTGAAAATTGTATTTAAAACAAGTAAATCAATAATTTGTAAATTATAAAATTCAAATTAATTTGTTTACGAAAAATAAAATTTTATATTGAATTCAATAATACCCAGAATTATATAACATTAATTCTTTTATAAAAACACTGCTCCTTTGCACTGAATATAATGCCTAAAACAACATGCAGATATTTTCTGAATTTCTCAAATTCAAATGAAAGTAAAATCAGGCATTTCTATTTTAAAAAAATGCAAGTTAAAATTTAAAGTTTAGAGGTAGGTTGTGAATAAAAAACAGATAGATTTATTTATTTGACTATAAAAAGCAGTGAATACTATTTTTTATTTTGTTTGGAAAACGAATCGCTGTTTAGAATTTGAATTTGGCACTAGCTTTTGGTCAGGTGTTCCCCCAGCCATAATACAAACCGAAAGTGGCATTAACGAGGGGTTTAAATTTTAAATAAGTGCCAATTAAATCGACAGTTTAAAGTAATGAGGCGGCTTTAAAAGCAACGATGCCACTTTCCTGTGAATACAGGGCTCAGCCGAAGTGGTCAAGCAATTGTTCCCGGATCCTTTGAATTTCAAACAAGACCCCGTTTTCGTAAACGACTGTCAGACTTTGCAAAAGCTTTCCATCTGGATTTATGTACGATTTATCTGAGAACGGTAAGCAGGTTAAATCTAAGAATTGTAAGTAATTTTAAGGTTTAATAAATATTCTAACGTTCTGAAATACGAAATTGTAAAGTTTTGACACTATTTTTTATTAGAGGATCGAAATGGCCTCGGAGAGCTTTAGTGAAGTATACTTCATTTTAATTTATTAAATTCACAAATTTCGTGGTCCGCTTGACCAATTAATATATTACAATTAATTAAGGTTTTTAGTTGAGATAAAAAAGGCAATGGCACGAGCGGGATTCGAACCAACGATCTTCGGGTAGATACGCCGCTGCTCTACCACTTGAGCTATCGTGACCTCGATCCACTCGGACATCAACTCCCTATCTCAACCCCACCTTTTGAGTTTTCCCTCCTTTTTGCCATTTTTTAAATGTCGTGTAATTGGATTCCGAGTGGATCGAGGTCACGATAGCTCAAGTGGTAGAGCATCGGCGTATTTAGCCGAAGGTCGTGGGTTCGAATCCAGGTCGTGACACTGACTTTTTCACCTCAACCAATACCTTACATAAAGATTAATTAATTGAAAGATGTTATTTGATCAATCGGACTACGAATTTAATGGACTTAATAAGTTAAATGAATTATATCGTCACTAAAGTTCTCTGTGGTCATTTCATTTGTCGCCGAGAATCAAATAGATTACACGACATTTAAAAAATGGTAAAAAGGAGGGAAAATTCGAAAGATGGGTTGAGATGGGAAATTGGTGACCGAGTGGATTGAAGTCACGATAACTCAAGTGGTAGAGCACCGGCGAATTTAGCCAAAGGTCGTGGGTTCTAATCCCGCTCGTGACACTAACTTATTTTCCTCAACCAATGCTTTACATAAAAATTAATTAATTGAAAGATGTTATTTGGTCAATCGGACCACGAAATCTAATGTATTTTTCATTATTTTACACACATCCCATATATTTGAACTTGCTGATGTTGGGTAACTACTTATCTCCGCGTTCAACTTCAAAAAATATATTTCCTATTTATATTAATATCAATGATTGATTTTATATGTTAACCCTTGTCGGTAAAATATAAATCGCCAACCCACGAAAAATTGAGCAAATACAAGCGTCGGGATAATGTAAAGGCTTTGTTCCAAAACCAATTTTTCAAAGATTTAGAACTTCCTATCTTGGGACTTTCGTTGTAGTATTTTTTTAGAAACAATATTCTTACTGAGAAATAAACGAAAACAGTTTCTCGGCCTCATAATTTATGCCACGCCGAAGCATTATTCATTCCCCACGATACCGTAAGAGAAACAACTAACTTTTCTCCACACGATTGTTGTTTTTTCTCCCAATTTCCCCCATTTACTGTATTGACCACAATCGATTTAAAAATACCGCTTAGATGATTAATATCAATTAATTCTTGTCAAAGTTCATTATACAGACAAAAAATTATACCCCTGAAAAAGTTAATGTAATAGAATACTAAAATTTATTAAAGAAACGTCCTGTGACCCTCTAAATTTTATAATGAATTCCTTCTAGACGCAGTCAATTTATAACCTTAAAAGGCTATTTTCTTAACTCTCAAACGTTTTGTGTAACTCGAGGGGACTGTCTACAATTTTTTAAATATTAGGAAGATATATAAAGCTAATACGACGATTGGAAATAGGGAAAGCAAACTGTTATTTCAGTTGTATGTATCTTTTCATAATATATTTTAATAATATATTGATATTGTGAACCATTTTCGGAAGTATTTTTAATTATCGTGTCATTTTCCGGAGTGATATCATACTCTAAAGCAAAACTTCTCGGTCTTCTTCAATGTGTAGTGTTTAGTAGACCGTTAGTCAATGATCGTTTATGCAGTCTGGTGTGACGTAGGTTTTAGAAAAGCATTTTCTTTATCGTGCCAAAGTTTCGATCTTTATTGAGAACATCTTCGGAGCTCAAAGTATTAGTTTTCTGTGTAGATATGCCATTATTGATAGGGACAAAAAAATGATAAACAACCCTGAAAATGTTAATGTAATAAAACACTCTCAACACGACACACAATAATGACAAATCTACACAGAAAACAAACATTTTGAGCCCTGAAGATGATCTCAATAAAGATCGAGACGTTGGCACGATAAAGAAATTGTTTTTGTTCACCAGATCGCATCTCACGATCTCCAAATAATCTTCTTCAATGTTCAGCTATCGCATCTCGGCAGGCGTGCTGACGAAAATAAATAAATAACGAAAAATGTGCTTGAAACAATTTAGCTATTTTTTGGAATCAGTCAACGAAGAACGTGATTCTAGTGTTGAATTATTTTGGCCCTTATCTCAGAGAGTCTATTGCACGATCAGTTTAATGCTTTAATTTTGCAGTCCTCCATTTATCATATTGAGCCCGAGGCATATCATTGCTTATTGATTTTAGGAAGCTATTAGTTTAATGGACTAAGTTTGGTAATATGTGTGATGACGACGTGTTTCGGACTAAACTTGATTACGACAGGAACCAGGTGGCTAACCTGTTTGCAAGACTCACAACTGGCCAAAACTCTTTTTCCCGTTATTAATATACAGACTTAATCGCAAATTTTTCAAGTGAATTTGCAATCATCCATTTATGTATTTTTATTTTCTTAACACTTCAACAATCATAAATGAACCTTAGCTTATAAACTTCATAAATCGTTTAAAAAACTAAGATATTCTTGTTAACTCTATTTTAAATAAGGTTCCGAATCAACAGCTCATTTGATTTCATAACAAGATAAAATAAAATATAAGCATTTCAATTTTTTTTTTATTGTTAGTCGAGATGTATACTTTATTGTTTACATAATAAGAAAATTTAGACAAGGTAGTGTTAAATATTTATTTTATTTTATTTCTTTATATATTACAGTCTTTTGTATATTGTATATTTCTTAATTCTTTAGTGTAGTTCAGATAACTAGATTCTTCCTCGTACTCAATGACTATTTATGCACATTTTTTCCTAGGTCATTTTGGTACTTACGGTATGCAACCATTGATTTGTTGTTGAGAGTGATTGTTTTTTCGTCACTAGATACCATTTTTTAAATAATTTGTTTACTATGGTTTCACCCGTATCTTTTTTTTTACATTGTGAGGGCCAATTATGAAAAAAATAGTCTATATTTGCTATCCCAATAGTAAGCTCTGTGCCCTCGCAGATAACCCAGGTGGTCTGCTCGATAATTGTCCAAAATACTTAGTTCCCTGGCAAACACGATTTTGCCGTTTTTTCCCCCAGTTTTAGTTGTTCGGATTCATCCACCGTCCTTTTTTAACGTGGTAATGCTTTTTTAGCTGCTTCGTTGTTTGGTTTTATACTTTTGTCAGTTTAGCCTCTTTTAAGAATTGTTATTGCGCAAGCATTATTAGCAAGTTAATTAGATCCATGCGATGTTGTGTTAGCTTTTTCAAAATGTTGTTTAGAAGTAAATCTGTCGGCTAACAAACTAGTATACGATTATATTGTTTTGTTTAGAATTTCTACAACATTTTTCTAACAAAACAAACACTAATTTGTAAAACTTGACAGACTTATTCAACTTTATCAGCTTCATCCACTCTACAGATTGTCTAATCCAAACGGATTTTTAATAATTTTTTTAATTAATTTATTTTTCGAATTGCATCTTAAGTTTAAATGAGTCTTCATTTTTTTTTTAATATTGTCGTCTTATTATAATTTAGTTCTAAAAATATGAATATTCACTGTTGACTAGGTTTTATGATAGTATTTATGTTTCGTACAACAGATAAACTTAACACAGCCCAACACATTTTAGTGTAAAATAATGTGCAAATGGTATTTCAGTGTGGTTTCTACCCTCGAACGCAACACAGCAAAATAGAAGTCAGGAGGGCTTAACGTAGCAAATCACAGAAAAATAAAATTTAATAACTATTCAATAATGAAATAGATATTTAAATATAAATAGCGATCCTACAAAGTGTGATTGATCAGATTTTAGTAAATAGTAAATTATGTTGGTACGCTATTTAATGAAATCATCAATTAATCATCAATATTAATAATAAAATGTAAAATACTCAATTCTAACAGGTTTTTTTTTAATGTAGGTTGTTTTTGTAGGGACATAAACAATTCTATATACAAAGTCGCCCCGAAGTCGGACGGAGGAGTTACTGATGCCGCAAGTAAAGTTTAATTCAAGCGGAGTGATTAGATGGGGTGGAATTGCTCACGATTGTCCTGGGGCGAATTGCTTTGATCTGGCTCACCCTTTTACCACAGTTGCTTGCTACCTGGACAGCCGTGGGCAAAACCCGTTTGAGGCAAAAATTCCATTGCAGTTGAATAATAAAGGTGCAATGGAAAAACAAATTCATCGTCTGATTATTGGTATAATAACCAACGGTTGATAAGTTTTTAAACCGTCCGTTGAAATATTATTGGCTTGGTGCAAGAAAAATACAAGTTTTGAAAACGCAGACAAAACTATTTTTAGTTTTTATAAAATAAAGCAAATATATTCGAAATATTTTCCATCACAATCTATACATCGTTGCCAACGTGCAATAAGCGCTTTTATTCCGCTGACATTAAAAAAAATTAATTTCCACTAACAATACAGTCTTGGAAGGCATTTTCTGCTTCACCGCGTTCTCAAAAATTTTATCCCTTAAGAAGTAATAAAAATGCCTAAAAAAATTGAAGTCTGAAGACCAAAGTTCGGGTGAATATGGACATGTACTAAGGTTTCATATCTTAAGTCCTTAAGTTTCCGGAGGGTTGGGATTGCTACATGTGACCTGGCGTTATCGGGAAGAAGAATTGGCCCTTACGGTTTACCTATGCTAGACAAAGATGTTGCAGTTTCCCGTGCATGTTGTCAGTTTCATGGCAATAGTACTCTACTGTACTAATTTAACAATAATTCAGGAAATTATAGTGAACAACCCCAGCAGTACACCACCGAAGAGTCACAATGATCTTTTTTGGGTGTAATTGATCCTTGTACAACCACTGACCTATACGCTTCATGTTATCGTACAGAATCCATTTTTCATGACAATTCGATCAAAAAATGGATCATTTTGGTGGCGCAACAGAATAGACGTGCAAATTTCAATATGGGCTTCGGTTACTTCGTGCGTTACCCAATTGTCGAGTTTCCTTACTTTACCAATTTTCTCCAGATGGCGAAATTTCGGTTAAGTCGTCGACACAATGCTCTTCCGCAATTTCCCGTGTAGTTTTACGTGAATTTTCTTCATTCAATTTTTTGAGTTGGTCGTCGTCCACAACGGAAGGCCTGCCGCGACCTTTCCTGTCATCGAGATCGAAATCTCCAGACGAAATCGCTCAAACCTTCCTGCACCGTGCATTCGTTAATGCTTCCCCCCCACCAAACTCTATTGATTTTGCGCGCGGTTTGAGCTGCACTTCGCCCTTGTTTATATACGTAAAAATAAATTTGACGAATAACAAGTTTAAACATATTTTCGCAGCTCCTCACCCTTACAAAATTCAATATAAACTAAAATATTTTGTACAAAAGATAAGATTTTTATAAGCCATAAAATACATTTGAGGATTTAGCTTTGTTTACATGCCAAGCACCCGAGACAAAACAACACAAAAGTCGACTGAGTCGAGTCACATTTCCAAAACAAGCATTAATTTTTCACCACAACAATAAATACATCGGACAAAACGTGTTGTAAATCAACGAATCGAGATAGTTTTGACTACACCACAAAAATCTGCACGAACGAATTGAATAGAATCATTAATAACGAGAATAATATAATATTATAATTTGCTAAATAAGATTTCAGCATTTTTTACACCTAACGAAGAAAGCAGTTAACGCTAAGTAGATTCTATATGAATATCAAAAAGTAAACATAATTTATACCAAATTGATTTAAGATAATTAACAAAGCAAACATTACATTGAAGTACACTTGAATTGACATTATTCGTCAATAAAGTTATTATACAAAATAAAGATTAGTGTGCAGAAAGCACATTCTTTAAGTATGAACTTTTTCACACATTTTTCATTTTTTTTAAGTTACTTTTTGACATTTATTATTATCAATATTTATTTTTGTTTTCCTAAGTTTTCTTGTTATTAAAGAGTTGGGTTCCCTGAGTTTTGAGCTAATGTTAATTATCTTGCATTTTGAAGGAGTCATCGTGTGTTTGTGTAAGGTAGCTCAGTTTGATTTTCCTTCTTTAATGTATGTTACACCGTCCCGTTGTCATGATCGCTACGTGCGAGACTATGCGCAATGCTGCCACGCATCCGATATCGAGGAGGCATCGTCTGAACGACATTAAGTGCGAATATTGTAGAAAACAGTGCAAAACTTGTTAATATTAAATAGTGAACAAGTGAAGATAAAGAAAGTTTAAAATCGATTCGTTTTTAGGTATGTTTTTTTATGTAAACTCTATATATATAATATTGTATATTGTAAAGTTGAAGTGTAAGGAAAAGAAAATGAGAGTTTGAGATAGAGAGATGGAGATAAATTACAGGGTAAAAAGAAAAGAATCTGAGAGAGGTCGTATTATTCGTGGGCATGCTCTGTGTTGTGCGCGTACGACAACAAAGGTAAAATGTAAAACCTAATTTGGAAACATGTGGGTCGTTTGAATCCGCCATGAAATGAATCCACCGCAGTACGAGGTAAGCTTAAATATCTGAAGGTCAGAAGTGAATACAGTCTTAATCAATAAAGTGGAAAATTAGGAGGTCGTTCATTCAACGTTATTCCACAACTCCATTTACTTAATATTATGTAATGATTCATGTTGGTTAAATATTCATATAATTTATGTTTTCTTTGGTATGCTCCCTTTAAGATATCAACAAACCCCTAACGTTTTATAGAAGCATAGAAATTCAATCAGAATTTTTAGGCTTGTTAAAAACGTTCCAGATTGAAAGAAATTTTTTATAAGTGTATGTTATTTTCTTGAAAATACATAGGAAAATGACATCAAACCTTATTATAAAGTTTATTGTTGGGAGTGAAACGTAATATTTTCGGCTGCATAACAGTCCAAACAACATGACCTTTGAAGAGGTCATAAGGTCAAGTAAAGGACAAAGGTTTCAGGAAATTCGTAACAGGCTTGCTTGGAACATTTTACTCAATTCTCAAGTTTGAAAAGTGTAATGTAATTTTTAATAGCGTACAAAATTTTGCTTAAATCACTCAGGGATTAAATTTTGCGTTCTGAAATTTTTAATCAACACTAATAGCATAATGGGAATTTCGGATCTACAAAAGTGTTCGTTGATCAAATTCAATTTTTCTTTGAACAATAATTAACTTTAATTAAAAAGCCATAAAATTCCTGTTTATTTAGCATATTGAAATAGGTTGGTCAATATGGATTTACAAATAAGTTATTTTTTTTCCAGGGGCAACATTTTAATAACATTTACATTATATACGGATTTTAATTTTACACATTAATTGGTGTGTAGAATGTAACGTTTTGAAGGAAAAACTCATTATCACATTCAGTTACCTAGGATTAATCAACCAAACACCAAAAGGTTGTGGATTCAACAGTTTTAACATCAATTAATTCTGAAATATTTCACAAAATAAAATAATTAACTTTTATTTACACAGACAAATTGAACTAATTTATTTAACGCAGACACCATTTTTTTGTTGTAAACAAATTAACAACATTGACAAACAATGTACATACTTCAATAACTCTGAATCAATTAGTGTTTCCTTTGTGCCAATTAGTAATTTTATGAGGAGTACGAAATTAACATATACCTTGCAAACCTCATTAAAACCTATAACAAAATAAGGTTTTGTCCTTTATTTAATTAAATTGAAAAAGTTGTATTTGTTATACAATTCGCCAAACATGTTTCATAATACATTTTTGGATGCCCATCTGGATATTATAATAAACAACATTATAACTTTATTACTGGTAATACCACCAACGACAATTTTTTAAATCATATAAATGACATATTGATGACATTTAAAAAAAGTGTAGTGATTAGTGACTGCTAATCGATAATTATTCAGAAATCGTGAGATGCGGTCTGATGTGATGTAGGTTTCAGAAAAACATTATCTTTATCGTGCCAACATTTCGGTCTTTACAATTAATTAAGGTTTTTAGTTGAGATGAAAAAAAGTTAATGGCACGAGAGGGATTCGAACCCACAATTTTCGGCCAGATACGCCGCTGCTCTACCACTTGAGCTAACGTGACCTCGATCCACTCGGTCATCAACTCCCCATCTCAACACAACCTTATGAGTTTTCCCTCGTTTCGCCATTTTTCAAATGTCGTGTAATCGGATTGGATTCTCGACGATTATTGAAATGGCGACGGAGAGCTTTAGTGTTTTAGTAACTAAAAACCTTAATTAATTATAAAGTATTAATTGGTCAAGCGGACCACGAAATTAGTGAATTTAGTTTCGGTCTTTATTGAGATCATCTTCAGGGCCGGGGATTTACAAACATTGTTTACATTTAACAAATCCATTTAGGATGTGGAAAAGTGAATTTATATAATGCAAAATATATATTCAATCAAAGTATTTCTTCTCACTCAAAGTGTTCGTCTTCTGTGTAATTGTGCCATTCTTGCGTGTCGTGTTGATAGTGCCAGAGAGATTTTGCTGCTTTATGTTTATATATGTTGGATTTTGAAGGGGTGGGGAAGGAAGTCGGTATAGAAAGAAATTTTTGTATAAGGTGTCGGCTTCTTTGAGGTGAAAAGTGCTGACGAAGGGGAAAAAAATGTATTGGTAATGGTTCGGTCAGATTATTCTTTCAGGATTATAAAAAAAGGGAAAAATAGGAAAAGGAAAGCTAAATTGTTGGACAATTAGACTATGTGAAAAATATTTGATGTGTGGAACGTAATATGATGATATTTGATGTGTTCTTTTCTATACCAATTTCCTTCCCCACCCCTTCAAAATCCAACGTATATAAACATGAAACAGCAAATCTCACTGGCACTCTCAACACGACTTTTGAGTGAGTAGAAATACTTTGTTTGAATATAAAATATATTTTGCATTGTATAAATTCACTTTTCCACATCCTAAATGTATTTGTTTAATGTAATGATAATCTGACCGAACCATTACCAATACATTTTTTTCCCCTTCGTCAGCACTTTTCACCTCAAAGAAGCCGACACCTTATACAAAAATTTCTTTCTATACCGACTTCCTTCCCCACCCCTTCAAAATCCAACATATATAAACATAAAGCAGCAAAATCTCTCTGGCACTATCAACACGACACGCAAGAATGGCACAATTACACAGAAGACGAACACTTTGAGTGAGTAGAAATACTTTGATTGAATATATATTTTGCATTATATAAATTCACTTTTCCACATCCTAAATGTATTTGTTTAATGTAAACAATGTTTGTAAATCCCAGGTCCTGAAGATGATCTCAATAAAGATCGAAACGTTGGCACGATAAAGAAAATGTTTTTCTGAAACCTACATCACAGCAGACCGCATCTGAATTTCTGAATAATCATTTAAAAAAAGTTAATCTGTCAACCATTATGAGCGCGGGGAATGCGACAATTCAAAAGCTTTTTACCTTTCTGCATCCAACGTAAACAACCCTTGACTACGCTGGAAATCCGATTATTGCAGGCCAGATCGATTTCCGCGTCTGCCAGTCAGAGGTATATCTTGCCGCAGAATGATCTCTCATAGGTGTTGTTTGTGGAATATATTTTTTCTCATAGTACCTCTTTTTACCTTACAATATTAATGTATTCGAAAGCTTAAATGATTATTATTTTGATTGTAGACTTAGATTTGACAAATTTTGCCTGGAATCAAATTTGTATTCGTTTAATGAGCTCGAATTCAAATAAATATTTTAACCTCTCAATAACTTAAAAGGTTGATGAATTTTACAATCTGTCCAAAAACATATACATGATTAGTCGATTTCAATGCAGCGGAGAAAATATGCGAAAGCGATGTTTATTTTGACTCACCTGGAAGTAAAAATTTTGTAGTTATTTTTCTTAGTCTTATCGCTCCCATCATGGAATATGGTAACATTACAAAAAGTTATTTTGTGGGAAATGGCTTGAAGAATTTGTACTGATTGTTTTAGGTTAGCGAATCGTTTTTGTTTTTTTTCAGAGGTCATATAAACCCTCAGGGTGCCGGTGTTTTTGAAAGAAAGCCCATTTGTAAGTACGTCGGGTTCGAATGCAGGGCCGCTGGATTCGAACTCGGGACCTTTACCTTATGGTGATGAGCGCCGTATCAACGCCTAAACCGTTGCGGCCACCGACGCCCCCATCATTTTTGTTCTATTGACAAAATGACAGCATTATAAATTTCTGTTAATATGTTCGTCGTTCTATTAATACCAAAAAATACCTTTATTTGACCGGCACTTGCTCAAAATAAATTCATTATTATAAAAGAATTTGGCGTTGTTATGAACTACATATACTTCTGACTTGGTATTCAAACAATTACTCTTAAAAAACTTCAACAAAGTGATGAAATAAGGAAAAATGTAAAAAAAAAGTGTAACAACTTAACAACAACACAACAATAACTGCACTTTTCTCTATCTACTCATCAACCGACAGTCATTCGCATGGTGTTCCTCAAACAATTTTAACAATTTTCTAAATAAAATGGCGGGATAAACTCAACAAAATTTTCGGTTTTTGCAATGATACAGTATCCCACGTCGGGGGGTGTTTTCTCAGCAAAAAGATAAAAGTACAAAATCTTGTTTTGGCTCCCGTGGAAAGGTGATTTATTGAGTTTTTTCTCAGCTGTACTATTGACTTGGTCTCTTAAAATAGATTTCTTTTAAATCAGAATCCGCCCTGCGCAGATTCATTTGTTCAATGCAATTTATTCCTTGAAAAAATGGCAATGGCAAAATGGATGACATTTAAAAACGTTAATCTGTCAGACATTACCAGCGTGAGAAATGCGACATTTCGAAAACCTTTTCACCTTGTTTGCAAATGTAAACAAACCGGTGACAAGGCCCGGACCAGATCGATTTCTCCGTCTGCCAGAGGATTGTCCTGTCGCAGAATACTCTCTGCATAGATGTTGTTTTTGAAATCTATTTTTTAAAAATCATTATAGTATTTTTTTCTGTTTAAAGATATTACCGTTCTCGAAAGCTTGAATCATTGGATTATTTTGACTGCACGTTTAAACATAACTAAATTGCCCATGAAAAAATTGAACAATTTATAAAATAAGGAACTCAACAAAATCTTAAATCGTTACGGCATTCCTGGTGGGTTAAAAAAAAAAAAAAAGAGAGAGAGAGAGAGAGAGAAAGATAGGACGAATTGTCATTAAATTTTATTGATCAGACACCAACTTCCAATCTCAATCTACCTTTCGAATTTGAAGAATTGAAGTCCGAGAGGATCGAAAACACTATAGCTCAAGCGGTAGAGTAGCTGTCGAATGTCGTGGGTTCGAATTCCGCTCGTGACACTAGCTTTTCCATTTCAACCAATATTAACATCAAAATTAATTAATTAAAAGGTGTTATTTGGTCAATCGGACCACGAAATATAATGGATTAAATGTTATTTTAGCATTTCATTGAAATTAGTGATTTAAATGATTTGTTATGTGTGATTAAAAATATGCTAGTGCAAAGCGTAGAAAAAATTGTTTTAGTTCTTTTGTGAATGAGATTTATTTTCGTTTTTTCTTCTCAGTAACTCTAGTACTAAATGGGCCTTTGTGAATCCATTCATTTTGTGAATCAGATCCACCCTGCGAAGATTTTTCAATGCAATTTATTCCTTTGCAAAAAATGACGGATAAAATTGCTCTTAGAAATTTTCCTAGCTCTTTTTTCTATATTTGACCATAATAACAAAAATAAAGTCCAGAAATGCAAGGAGTCGATTCCATTTCGATTAGAGTTAAATATGCTAATATACGTCCATGCATGTACGTAAATGCGCACATGTACACATTTGAGCCTTTCAATTCCAGCAGTCCTGCGGCAATTCCAGATTTTATTATTTCCAATAAATTACCGGCAGGCCTTGCGAATCACCCACCTCGGTCTCATCCATCCAGCCATCGACGTACTGTGTCATCACCTAGGTCATTTCAGCACCAAACTGCAGTTACTAAATCCAAATGCATTCTCACTCTCGATCATTCGTAAATTCATTCTTTCCTAGTACATACCATTCACTCAAGTACTAAATTTTTCTCCATCGCCTTTACCCCTGTTATATAAAATAATTAACTGAATGTCGATGGAGTAATCATTATTCCGCTCTCAGCCCACTTGCACTACGCATTCACGCCAGTAAATCTTCACGCTACTACCAACACTCATTGTGTACACATAACTCATTCCAATATACAATAAAACAACCCTAATTCCTCCCAGATCGGAACAGGAGACCCAGATACACGCTGCCGAGCTCAATCATGATTCTCAAATTGGGTGGATCCCTTCACGCTCTTTATATAAAGCCAAGGAGTTGCACCGTTCAATTAGATGGACACATCGGGCAACCATTCTCTATATGCCAGACATATACGCGGACTTTGGCTCAATAATAAGCGTACGAGAGTCAACCTCGCATGGCCTTTCCTGAATAAGGTTCCTTCTACGAGTGAGATCATCTTGACGCTTGAGAGCTTCTCGGTCGATCCGGCCAACTGATGGTCGCACCTACCATTAATCAGCCCTACAATACCAATACTTAGCAAAGATGTAATGTTATATTAACTTGGCAACGAGATTAGATGGACGATGTGCATGAAAAAAGAATATTTCCCGACTGTCAAAGATATATATCAATATTTTAGAAATTTCTATCAATATTTTAAAACCCGACCAAAATAACCGACAGGTTGTTGAACGTTAATCCTTCTCGTAGAAAAAATAATATTTCATTATATACTCCAAAACTACAAAATCTTTTTGTTAATTGTCGTTTTTTTAAAATTCTATAATAAGGATTTTTACCTAATATGAATGAAATACACCTTAGGTTCATCAATCTCCGGCAAACTTGCTTTAAATAAAATAATATTTATCTGTTTCTCAACACCTAATTGACAACTAAATAATTCTCGATATTTTTATAATACAAACACTTAGGAAGGGACCATAGTAGCAACTATTTTAATTGAGCAAATTTGCATTCCGTCCCTGGGCGCCTATTTAATAGGAAGCTAGTTAACTCACATTAACAAACAAGGAAGACTGACAACCATTTTAATTACTCCCTATGTAACTTCAATGTCAGGAAACACATTTTGCACACAATAATTCTGAGTATAGCGGGTGTCTAATTATTATATTTTGTGCAATTATTTAAAAAATCTGTATTATCAATTAACAAATAATATTTATTTTTTATAAATATGTATCGACATAGAAACGACATTAAAAACCCAAGAAGTGAATCAGAGAGAGAGAGAGAGTCAGAGAGAGAGAGAGAGAGTGAGAGAGACTGACTGAGAGAGGGAGAGAGAGAGAGAGACAGACAGAGAGAGACACACAGAGAGAGAGAGGGAGAGAGAGAGAGAGAGCGAGAGAGAGAGAGTGAGAGAGGGAGAGAGAGAGACTGAGAGAGGGAGAGAGAGAGAGAGACAGACAGAGAGAGACAGAGAGAGAGAGAGAGAGAGAGAGGGAGAGAGACAAACAGACAGAAAGACAGAGTGAAAGATTGAGGGCGAGATTTTCTCCAGAACTTAGGTCAAAATCGCTATCATGCTAGCAAAGTGTTTTTGAAATCTTCCGGTTTTAATTTCACCATAAGAAATCGTGCAATGAAATTGAAATTGTTCCAAATTTGGCTATTTTGAAAGTTTTAAACTATTGCATTATTTCTTTTACAGGCATATAGAAGAAATTCTTGGTAATGTATATTTTCTTAATGGAAAGTTCATGATTTTTTTTATAGGACTTTAAAAAATAAATTTGTGGTACGACCAAGGGCATACCAAAAATAGGCTTGTTTTCGTGGACCATTTTCCTGAAAAGCCGACGATATTACCTTTATTAAGAATCCGAAAGAATAAAAAAAAGATTTTGTCGCGGTTTCGGTGTTGAAATGCCCATAGAAATTTGACACATCATTCATGAAGCATAAAAATGTACAAAGAGGGGGGAAGTATAAAAAGTTAAAAGTGAAAAAGTACACAGCGCAAACTTCATAGTATTGCAATAACTGCCAGTCGTGATGGTTTAGCATAATTACGTAGCCGTGAAAAATGAACGTTTTCATTTATGGACGGCGAATATTTCTAGTGACAATGAGACGAGATGTTTTGCTAAATATAGTAATATGGATCGATGGGGAGGGAGAGAGAGAGAGAGAGAGAGAGAGAGAGAGAGAGAGAGTGAGAGAGAGAAAGAGAGAGAGTGAATGAAAGAGAACGTTGTAAAAGTAAATAATGATAAAAGTGAGTCTTATGAAATACCAATATTTGTCTAAAATGGGAATAACAGCACTTAGCATAAACTACAACGGGAATTCATCTTTACTTGTATTTTGACAAAAAAAATCGAGTAAATTTGTTATTAAAGTTTATTTTTATTTAAATTTAATTTTTTGATAACAACAGTATTTAGTGAAGTGTATTCACTAACAATGTTACATTCATTTTTATCTAAAATTAATTCCTAGAAATAAAAAAACTATTGGGAAAAAACCTTCTTTATATTTATTATTTTTAATACAGCCCTCCATGAAAGCGGACTCGATTATACCGTTCATAATATTTCAGTAGGCTCACGCGAGACAGGGCACGCCTTGTAGTCGTAATATCACAAGGGAATTCTTATATTACACGGTCTTGAAAAGCGGGCGGCCACACGCAATTCGGGCTTCTTTGGAAGGGCGGTGAACGTAAGCCCACGTACGCGCCTCGGGCTGTTCTCCAAAAGCGAGTTCGACAAAATTGGAGCACGATGGAACTGCAACAATGCCATCCAATCCGAACATAGCGCCATTCAAACCTTAACACAAACAATCAGCGAGTTGAGCCCTTGTAAAAAAACATGTGTAATATTCATAAAAATTGTGTTATAACAAAGTGTAAATATAAAAATAACAATTTTTATATTTATACTTTGCTTTAGCAGAATTTTTATGAATATTACACATGTTTTTTTATTAGGTTTCAACTCGCTGATACCTAATCAACTTAGGGGCGACGGTGGAGCAACGGTTTAGGCGTTGACACGACGCTCACTACTTTAAGGTAAAAATCCCGGATTCGAATACAGAGACCCTGCATTCGAAACTTACATACTTCCAAATGGGCTTTACTTTCAAAACTCTATCGCTTCGGGGGTTCAAATAACGTCGTAGTAGAAATACATTCGAAAAAATAATAAAAATTTGTGCAATTGTCAACATAAATTGATCACTGTAATGTTGACAAATTTATCCAAAAAAAGTTGGACACGTTATTATAATATTTAAGGTTGTATACTCGATATTTGTATAAAAACATTATATTTTCACAAACATATAACAAGTTATTAAAATAAAAAATTTACATTATTAAAATAAATGAAAATATAAATGGAACAAATTGAAAAATCATGTGAAAAATTGATTCATTTTTCAATCGTCATTGAAACAAATTATGGTCACTCAGATTTGCAAATAACATACATATTTGATCTACGGTTGTTTCCTCTACCGGCTGTTGAATTATAAGGACGTTGAGATGGAGGATAATAATAGAAACCCGAGATTTGTTTTAACACTTTATTTTTTTTACGTCGTTTACAGAAGCTACCCTTTACACTTTAAAAAGTAATATAACAAAATTACAAAAATTAATAAAATATATGTTTTATTTCAGTTTATATTCTTCAACGATTCAATTTCAATTCATTATTGTTTGTTATTTTCCCAACACAATATTGAAACTTCAACAAAAGTTATATCGTGACCTGTATCTTGACGCAATCCTGTATTGCCTTTTTTATATTTGAAGTTTTTGCTGGTACAGTATTTTCTATAAGAACTGTTCGTATGGTTTTTACAGAAGAATTGCATCATATAGACGGCTTAGTTTTTTTGAGCTTAGCTACTTGGGTTGCAAAATGTAAACTTTTTCACATGTGTAAGAAAAAATGATGAAATTTGTAACTATTTCTTCTTTATTATATATTTTATCTAATAGACCTTCCACATGAATGTTTTATACTACACATTTTATTTTAAAAAGCCCATATATTGTTGAAATTTGAATATTGTTTTTCTATTTCTTATTTTTATTTTATTGTATTTATTACTTTTTTAATGTCGGGATTATATCGGGTTCAATTAGAGTCGTTTGATTCGATATCATCACGATCAATTTATATTTTTATCATCCTTATTATCATAAAATCTAATTTTTTTATTATTCTCTATCCTATTCCTTTTAGAAAAATATTTTTAATAAGGTTTCTTAATATCATTCGTTTCTTTTATGAAAAGGAATATCACGTAACTATTTTTATTTTAATGACATTGTTTGATCATATTTAGTATAATTTTACATTGGACATGCGTTAAAAAATATTCTAAAATTTGTTCTGAACTATTTTTTTAAATTAATTAAATGTAATTTTTTGAACAGTATTTCTCATTACAAATAAGTCTAAAAATGGAAACTTTTTATTATCTTCTCTTTCCATTGTACATTTTCTGTTTTGACTGTTGAAGTTTTTTCACAGCACATCGTGTCACCATTATTTACAGTAGCAATAGTATCTTCCCCATATTTTTTTAAGGAATTTGACTATCACTTGTATGGTGCTCAACAGCTTTTAGAATAGCATGATTTTATTTGGCAACTTTGTTTTTTAACTTATGTGTAGTAAAATAGTTATTTTCTACTTAGAGGAAATCAAAATACATAACCTTTCTAAAGAAAGATTTAGCTTTACCAGCACATATCTTTCGATATTGGCCATCCACAAAAAGAATAGTCGGACCAAAATAATTGGGAATGCTTCAATTTCCTCGCAGAGAAAACAGATATATCTCACAATCTTAAACCATTGCTCAGAATTGATTCACAAGGCTTTCACGGGGCTCGATGGCATATCAAGCTTTGAAAATGAACTGCATATTTAAGATGAACATTATTTCCTGGCCACATTGCGTGACTAAACATACTATAAGTTGTTTAATATGCTTAAGATCTATAAGTCTCGTGTAAAAAATGTGAAAATAATAGCAGTGTTAACTCGCCTGATTTATGTTTGTTATCTCAACGGTCGGCATCGATTCTTTTCATTATGGCAAGGCCGGTTTTTTCCGAAAAGAGAGTAATTATTTAAACGGCCTAACAATGGAAAAGAACTTCAATTTGTATATTTTTCAAATGGAATTAAACAGTCCAGAGCTAAGAGAGTTGTGATTGAGGCAAACAGGTGGTTGCCGGAGGTGATATAATGCTGGGGGGCCATGGTTGAGTGGGCTCATTCATTCGGATTGATCGCCGATACCGGAGCAGCTAATTGTCCGACGTGTACATACGTCTTCCGATAATAAGGATTTAATCAGGATAAGAAATCTCTTAGATAGTACCGAGGGCAAATTAATGTTTTTACTTTCAAATGTCCTTCAAGAGGATTTTGTTATCAACGCAAATATTACTGTAAGAATTACTTTTCTAAACAAATTACCTTCGCAATTTTTGTAATTATTACTAATACAAAAATATTATATTATTCAAATTGTCTTCACAATTCTGGATTTTTTAATGGCCTTATGATCGATGCGTATAGCCAAGGAGACGATTATTGTATGTGCATTCATATTACGGGGGGGTTGTTGAAAAAAATGACAGAGGTGACGGTGGGAATAGAACTCACGACCGCGGGGTCTATTAATGTATCCTTTTTATAGAATAAAAATGTTTTGGTACGTTTGTGGCCATTGGGATTCCGAAAAGAAAGCTCTGAATGTGTTTCACTCTTTGAGGTTCAAACAGTTCGCATTCAAAAGTTATATGTTCCCATGATTGTGCCATGCAATAATTGCAGTTCTTATGCTGTACATTGGCTCTGATGTCTCAATATCTGAGCAAGTTGAAAATGGTGCTTCAATTGTGGCTATTGCTTAACGTTGGAAAATACTTCTATGTTATTTTACCATTACTTTCCTGGCTCTACCCCTCCTTCCGTGCACAGTATTTCTTAGGTTACTTTCTTTTCCAGTACATCAACACTCGTCGACCTCCTGACATCACCCAAACCCTCCAATCAACTCTTCACATCACCACTCGTCCAAAATGTACAATCCATACCTTCGAAAGATTCTTTCTGATCCGAGCTGCTAAACTCTGGTACTCCCTTCCCCTTTCTATTCGTCAAGCTGCCTTCTTTTTCCTCCTTTAAATCCCACGTGTATGATCACCTCCTCTCCCTCCAAATAAAGGCCATACGTTAATATTTGATATTTTTGTTTAATAATTTAATTCTTGTTAATTTTTCTTATAGCTTCCCTTATTTGTATACATTTTGCCAAGATTTTTACTTCATTTTATTTTTAATTTCATACAAGGAACTTCCCTTATTTATTTCGTGTATATTATTCTTAGGAGACACCAGTCCCAGAATAAAGTTACTTGTCTTCTTCTTCTTCTTTCTTCTACCATTGGTAGTCATGTTCTATACCTTTTTCCATATGTCTGTTCTTAGCCTTTTCCTCTTTGATAAATAATAAGGACTTGTGAATAAGATGAATAAATTTTCGCGTTGGGTTGGTTTTTTGTAAGTTCGTCTACGCGTTCATTCATTCTGATACTAAACTACACAATACTGGATATCGGACAGGATAATGGACATAAAAATTTCAAGAAGTAAAGTTCTATTGCATTTACTGCGTAAAAAGTATATCTTCCTTAGACCATGCAACCACTTTTTTTTAACCTTTTTTTTTAAATCTCAGTATGTGCAAACCACTTTCATTGAGAATCTATATTAACACCAAAGTAGGTTGTTTAATCAACTCTTTTAATGTTGAAACATTTATTACAATTCGTAAGATTTGTATATGTTTATAACGAAAACAATGAAACTTAATTTGTATATCCCTGTCAAGTGGTGTTCAAACAGTGAAGTATACAAATTTGTCAGCAAACAAAATAAACAATAGCTCAAAAAATTTCGGTCGCTAACTCCTTACCTCCATCCACGTACTTGCTGAATATGTAACTGATCCAACATAAAAGCAAAAGCGGTCAGGATACGTTTCAGGCCATGGTGAGATAGTAAATCACTGATGTAAAGCAAAAAAGGACTGGACCCAACACAGACCCCGGCGGTGCTGCCTGTTCTATTACATTGTCGGTGCTGTACGTTCTATTCTCACATATTGTTTCGATTTGTTAAATAAGTCTGAAACCAATGCATCGAGACACCTCTAATTCTTCTGTCGTATAATTTATGACTTGAGACCTGGTGATGCAGGATATCGAAGACTTTAGTTATGTTGAAAAACAAACCACCAACTATAAATTAAGATGTTGATACACCAAACTCATAAAATTAACCAGCGCATTTTCAGAGCTTTTTCATTTGTGAAAACCAAATTTACTAAGATTAATAGAATGATTTCGAGAAAAAAATGGAAGTCTGTTTTTAATGTGTAGAGATTAGTGACAGTTAATCGATAATTATTCAGATATCGTGAGATGCGTTCTGGTGTGATGTAGGTTTCAGAAAAACATTTTATTTATCGTGCCAACGTTTCGATCTTTATTGAGATCATCTTCAGGGCCTGGGATTTACAAACATTGTTTACATTCAACAAATACATTTAGGATATGGAAAAGTGAATTTATACAATGCAAAATATATTCTATATTCAATCAAAGTATTTCTACTCCCTCATAGTGTTTGTCTTCTGTCCAATTGTGCCATCTCGCCGGCGTCTATGAAACATGTTCTTTTTAACGCGGCCAAAAGGCTATTAAAGTTCTTTTTTTTAAATCTTATACCTTGCTGAACAATTGTTATAAACAAAGTCACTCAATTTTGACCTAAAATTAAACTCCCTATAATTAAAGGCAACATTATTATTCTTGTTATTCTAAACTTTTTAAAGAGAAGAGCAGTATACCAACTTATTTAATAAAAAAAAAGGAAAAAATCCTACGATATGCAACTGAACAATGTTTTTAAGTATGAGTATGAAAAGAACATATTACAATTTCTGGATGCTGCTTAGAGAAATTATAACGCGTGTTGCATCATCATCGTTCTCCTCATCAAGATTTTTCAAATGTCGTGTAATCGGATTGGATTCTCGACGACAAATGAAATGGCCACGGACAGCTTTAGTGAAATATACTTCATTTTAAATCATTAAATTCACTAATTTCGTGGTCTTGACCAATTAATATATTACAATTAATTAAGTTTTTTAGTTGAAATAAAAAAGTCAATGGCACGAGCGGGATTCGAACCCACGATCTTCGGCTAGATACGCCGCTGCACTATCACTTGAGCTATCGTGACCTCGATCCACTCGGACACTAACTTCTCATCTCAACACCATCTTTTGAATTTAAATGAATTTAATGATTTAAAATGAAGTANGGCACGAGCGGGATTCGAACCCACGATCTTCGGCTAGATACGCCGCTGCACTACCACTTGAGCTATCGTGACCTCGATCCACTCGGACACTAACTTCTCATCTCAACACCATCTTTTGAATTTAAATGAATTTAATGATTTAAAATGAAGTATATTTCACAAAAGCTCTCCGTGGCCATTTCATTTGTCGTCGAGAATCCAATCCGATTACACGACATTTGAAAAATGGCAAAAAGGAGGGAAAATTCAAAAGATGGGGGTGACTTTTTTTATCTCAACTCAAAAACCTTAATTAATTGTAAACTTCAGAGGTTTTCTAAGGAAATGGACCGCGACAGGTGAAGCAGAAAGTTCCAGCTTTTGGTCCCATTCTGTAGCAGAAGCTTTGGTAATTTGAAAATTTAACGCAGTCCCTACTTTGTGCCCAAGTTCTGAGATATTTTCATTCGGAGTAGTCGGTAAACAATGAATTTAATGAACTAGTTTCTATTTCCAATTCTTTGATTTTCTTAAAAGAAGCTACCTGTTTTAGGGGGTCTTCGATATGCGCGGCGGTTTCTTCTATTTTCTCATATAATTTTTCTCTAGAATTTCCCATGTTTGTTCAACTTGTTGAAGTTGATTATTCAAATCATTGCGTACCCTAACTAGCATTCTTGGGTTTAGGTCATCATGACTACGAACAGGTAATGTAGTTGTAGGATCTACCAAACTTTGCCGTATTATAGTAACAGCTTTGTTTACTTGCCTTAATGCCGTCAATATAGTAAAAGTATAGACAAAGGTTTAGTAAGACAGCTGCCATGAAACCAACAATTACGATCATTACAAACAGTACAATGCGTGTTTCGCACTGAAACGTTACCAATTTTGTGCTCACTGAACGGTTACAAATTTTGTACGGACTCATAATTGAAAACACGAGAATAACAATAAACTTGAATACGAACAGTTACACAAAGAATTGAATTCTATTTACTCCCCAAATTGTGTTAATCCCCACGAGCAATCTTATCCCTTCAACAGGCACGAAAGCACTGATGTGTAATATTAATGTTAAATATCTATTTAAACAATTGTTTAAATATACCGAAACGCAGTTGAAAATCACAAAAACCCGCGAGTGGAGACAGACATAGTAAATGATCCTGCGCCTTCTTAACTGCCTGTGATTCAACATGAGTACACCGATTCGCAGACCCATCAACTCTAACTTCGCCTTTAGAGGTGATGTGGCGGACACTAAATCCAGCACTCTAAAACGTAATTTATTTTTTAAACTAAAACACACAATTTGTATTATTTCTTGACTGCCATCCATTAAACAAAAGACATTTAGGCTTTACTACGTCCTTTGATTCCCTTTCAAAGGCTAAAGTTAACGGTCCATTTCGTGCAAGTTTATCGACAAAGGTTGGAAAAAATGTTTGTAAAAAAAACAGTCAAAACAGTTCGACAAGGATAAAAGGGAATCCAAAATGATTTCCCATTAGACAATTATGCAATTACAAGAGCGGACAACACCCAAAAAGCCCATGCTACGCATTTTATGGGATTTAAGGGGAACCATTATCATAAACCGCTTCCTTACGGCCAAACGTCCAATCCCGTCCAATAAACACGTTTCCGTTGGGGACTTAAGTGACTAGAAAAAGGTTTTTTTGACAAATTAAATTAAAACTATTCACATTAAATAAAAACATTGCGAATTAAAATATTTCTGTCTAGAAGATTTTTATTATTACCTACATCTTTCATCTTTACTTTAAGAAACGTTGATTTTTACAATACGAATGATATACATTCATTCACATTTATTTACTAAAGTCCATTATATTTTGTGGTCTATTGATCAAAACACTTCTTTCAATCAATTTATCTTTTTATGTAAGGTTTTGGCTGAAATGAAAAGTTAGTGCCACGAGCTGGATTCGAGCCCACGACTTTCGTCTAAATACGCCGCTGAGGAGTTGTCTTCGAGTCGGGCTCTCTTAACGCGCATTTAGTCCCCGAGATGTGGGGGATATGGACTTTACCATAAAAACATGCGTCATATTTTGTAAATGGTCCCACATCCTCCCGAAACACCTGTTTATGAAGAACAGTAGACTTTTAAATTGTGAAAAGTGTGGACGAGAGCCTGCACTGGGCTGGCGATCTGTTGTCGGCGGGGATCCATCCTCGTAGGACGGCTATTGGCTTCCCGAATGTTTCATCATTATTTATTATAGTTAGTTGATAGTTAATAATTGCTTGTATTACTAGTTGTTTATTTATTGGTTTGTGTCTTCAAATTGTTAGTTTTATCAAAATGTAATTTGTTATTTGGTAGGTCTGCACTTTTATTTATTGTTGTTTGCCTTTATTGTTATTGTATTTTTATTTACTTATTGCTTTATGTCATGTTAAAAATTGGAACTTGATATTTCATAGGTCCGTACTCTTGCTGAAGAAGAAAAAAACCCCTCCCCATCTCAACCTACATCCTTTCAAATTTTCTTCCTTTTTGCCATTTTTATATTTACTTACTTATATACTTTTTCAACTTACAAACAAAATTAACAATGCAATAAAAGAATATACTTTTAAGTGTAGGCTGTTTGTACAGTAAATAGCCATGATTTTATTACGCTATGGGGTTTAAGTAAAATGGTCGAAAGCGTTAAGAAAATAAAAGAATTATCTAACCTCGCTATTCTTTGTTCAAGAACCTACACTTCCAAGAAAATATTAAAAAAGAGGATAAAAAATAGTAAAAAAAATTATATAAGAATATGCCTACACTATCAAATCTGATCCATTACAAGCTAAAATATTATCTTTTGATAGACATTAAAAGTTTAAAACAATGTTTTCAATATTTTGACAAATCTTGCTTGTTCTCTCATTAATCTCATTATATGAGAATAAAATAGATAATTTTCTTAACAAATTTATCTGTTAAACCGAATGAAACATTGAAAAAAAGATACGAAATCAAAACTATCTAGTAGAAGATTTACTATTTTATTAAGAATTAAAAAATTAAAAGGAACTTTTCTACCAGCATCTGTGGAGATTATCGAAAGATTGTGACTATTCTAGAAATAAAATAAGAAAAACATCTAAAATCAAACATTAATGATTTGAATTTTATCTAAAATTTTAGAAAGTGTATCAATTTTCTTCTCATTCGGATAAAGAGGGGCGTCGGTGGACGAAACGGTTTAGGCGTTGACAGGGCGTCAATCACTGTAAGGTAAAGGTCCTGGGTTCGAATCCATCGGCCTTGCATACGAACCCGACATACTTACAAATAGGATGTTTTTCAAAAACACCGGCTCCCCGAGGGTTGATATAATCTCTGCTGTTGCGAACCCTCGTTAAAAAAAAGAAAAAACATTGATAAAGTTATAAACTTCATAACTTGCAACATAAAATGTAACTTGTTATGAAACCAAGTGCTAAAATATTTACCATTCTTAATCGGATATTATTGAAAAAATAATTACGTATATTATACCATTGAAGAAGCGAATTAAAAAATTACAGAACTTTTGTTTATATTTAATTGTAGAAAGTTAATTTGATATTACAATTAATTAAGGTTTTTAGTTGAGATGAAAAAAAGTTAATGGCACGAGAGGGATTCGAACCCACGACCTTCGGCTAGATACGCCGCTGCTCTACCACCTGAGCTATCGTGACCTCGATCCACTCGGACATCAACTCCCCATCTCAACCCCACCTTTTGAGTTTTCCCTCCTTTCGCCATTTTTCAAATGTCGTGTAATCGGTTTGGATTCTCAAGCATTGGATGCATGAAATGCAGCGGTGTATCTAGCCGAAGGTCGTGGGTTCGAATCCCTCTCGTGCCATTAACTTTTTTTCATCTCAACTAAAAACATTAATTAATTGTAATGTTTAATTTGTCAAGCGGACCATGAAATTAGTGAAGTTAATTTGATAGTTGAAACAATTTTTTAAAAAATTGCTGCAAACTGACAGGGTCGTATAATAATTTTTATAGAGGAAAAATTGACATCATCATGAGATTGTTGGCGTACAACAAAATGCGAAAAACCGATTGGTAGCCATTTTTAAAGTTTAAGAATGCAATAAACCGAAGTGTGTTTCCTGCGGCTCCAAATAACTGACAAAGACTTCGTTTTAACGAGTAGCAATTTTACAACGTGTGTTGAGCTGGTTATATTTGACTATACTCATTTTCACAAGATGTAATATTCTGCATGACATTTCAATTTAGCGACAAGAACAGAATGATTGCCCGTATCAAATATCTATAATAATCGTTGAACGATCTCAACTTATAATTCTTTAATATTAAATAGGAGGTTATTTTTATTTAAATTAAAAAGTATATTTTTTATCTTATGAAAGTTACAAACTAGAGTTTTTTCCCAATTCTCAATTGTAAGGTTGTATATATTAAGTAGTTTTCTCTAACTTAGTAGCTATTCTTATCAAATTATTCTCAGATGATTATTTTGGTCCAAATTTGTTGTTTGAACAATCATTCAGAAAATAAAATTTAAAAATAGTTTTGTTATGTATATTAAAACATATTAAAATATTTCTGAATCATAATAATAATTTCTCTTTTTATAATTATTAATTTATTATAATTTCTCTCTAAATTTATCATGTTTATTTTCTAAAATATTTCAAATGAGAGTGATATTTATCGACGTAACATTGAAATGCTATATCATATACTTTTTAATTATTATCATCAGGAGGCAATATTTTTGTGAAATTAAAAATTATATATTTTTCCACTTATACAAATTGAAACATTCGCTTTTTTTTTCTCTAACATGTTTTTTCTTTTTTTAATATTCTTGCCATTCTTTCACATATCCATCGCTTGATGCCCATTCGCGGGAGTTAAAAAGCAATCTGTTCCAGACAGTTTCTGTTACCACACCGTCCCGACAAAGGCCGAGCCTGTCCGGTTAAAATTCCATCCGTGGATGTGGGCATCTAATGAGAGGGCTCTTGCCGACTTTGGTGTCATCACCACTTGGCCGGTTTTTAAACACGTTTTTTCCCCACCCGCCGAGGGAAAAAGGGAAAATAAAAATTAACAAGAAAAATGTCGACGAGAGAGGACAGGGTCGGCCAAAGAGAGAGTGGATAGGTACTAACAAAAATCCCTCTCCTGATGTTTTTCAAGATAATGCGAAAAGTTATTTGAATTATTTGAAGAGAAAATGAATTTTCTCATAAAAAGAGAAATGGAAACACTATACGTCTGGTCCCGTGCAGTTGATTTTAATTATATTTTATCTTCCTTTGCGCAGAAAAGTGGATAACATGAATATTCATAGCATTAAACACACTTTTTAAATAAATGGTTTAATATGGAATTTAATGTTTAATTTTTTTATGAACAATTCATTATAACGCACTAGTAAAAAATGACTCCGTATGGTGCATGTAGACGATAGCAAATAATATAATAATAATAAGAAGAAAAATAAAAGTTTGTATTGAGATAGGAGAAATTACCGCAACACTTAGACTAATAGTCTAATTCCAAATAATTTTAATTTTGTTCTTCCTCTAACTTTTGCCATCATTATCACTGTTTAGTAGATCTCTACGCCCTTTTCCTTTATGTCAGAGGGCAGAGTTTCTTGGAATATGGCTGGATCAGAATCTTTCGTTTACCTACCTACTAGGTTTGTAGTTTAGACAGATTGTGAAATTCGAGATAATTGAATTGCATTATTTTGTTGGCAAAAAAAAGATTTAAATATTTTGGTATGATTTTATTTAATACAAAAGGAAGGATTGTTGTGCTTAGGAATTTTGAAAGAATATTTGAATATTCAAATAAAAATTTAATTTAATGAAAAATATTAAATAATTAAAATTTATTTTGTTTTTAAGTCATCAGAACTGACAATCCTGGGCGGAGGTCCTACGAGAGCTATTGCTATTGAAAGCCCCCGCGTTTTTTCTTCTTTAAAAACTGGGAATCGCGTAGAAAGTTTGACGAGCTTACGGATGGTACTTCGGCGGCTTGATTTGTACTCGTATTTAACCATTCCACACGTGGTGAAAAGGCCTGAAAATTAATGAATACCCACGCATTAACTTAACCTTAGTTTGTCCTGTTTCAGAGTATTCGATATTCCGCTGAAGAAAGCTCATTTACGCTAATAAATGCAGTCATGCGATTATAACCTTTCATTCCATACGTCAAGCTATATATTATAAAATTGGGGAATAATGTAATTTGAAAGAAAAGAAGGATTCGTCAAGTTCTCCCGATTATCCTCAGAGGAAATGCAAATAAATAATTTACAAGGTTGATATAGAAACAATTATCTTTATGCAACTTTCAAAGTTATAGTTCCAAGCCTAACGACATTTCATTCGGATATACTGATTTATAACGGACGAATCTTTGATCAGGTTCACAGTACAATCAATTCATAACGTCATTATGATAATCTAATTTTTATACTAAATTTTGCTTGTGTGACATGTAATATTGTCCGTAAAAGCCAATAAACAAAACTGTTTACGAATGTTTTATAAACGTACGGCGACGGCCATTTATAATTCTAAATTATTTACGACCGGCATGAGTTCGTGAAAATCTAGCAAATTTAGTACAGGATCATACGACGGATTCAATAAACGTGCTCGGTAAAGTTTAAATGAAGTCATAAACTCCGTGAATGGATGTAGTTGCATAAACCAAAAGTGAGGTGGTACTTTTTCATTGTAAACAAGCTTGGGAAATATAAGGGGATTTTCTGAGTGGGGTGAGAAAAGCGCTCGGACCTAGCTGAGGTTTTAAACTTCAGACTTAATTGAATGCAGCTCATTAAAAGATTTTTGATGCTGACGTTTCTTTTAAACCTAAATTGATATTTATACTGACGGGAAAATCATTATCCTCATCTATCAAATGTTTCAGTCTGCTTGTTGTACCCATATTGAGTCGAATCCTTCATTTTGTCAACTTTGAACAGAACTTACCAATTAAACTCACAACCGCAGACACGCATGTTTGTATTTATTGTCCAAATAGTTGAAAATTGAATTTAAACAATTTTAATATAATGATAAAACACAATATATAAATCAAGGCGCTCCTTTATAAATGTAAATGTATAATGTTGTTTTAATCCTAAAATTAAAAAAAAACATCGACTATTAACGAAATTAATTTTTAAATCGGATAGTTTGATTTTGTAAATGTAATGGCATAAATTGGGTTTATCTTTTAAAGTCAATATTCAAATTGTATTAATCGATTGGAATATAAATATAGTAACAAAAAAAAAGTTACATCCTTTAAAAACAACCGTAAATTACTATAACAAAATATTAAATAACTCCTGCGATCTAATGTTGCTAACTAATAAAATAGAGTATGTAATAAAATCATTATCATCATCTTTACTCTCTCTCTCTCTCTCTCTCTCTCTCTCTCTCTCTCTCTCTCTGCCTATTCCGATCTCTCTCTATTTTCTTTATACCACAGTGTATTCATTATTACACTCTCTTTTTTTCTTTCTCTCTTTTACTTTCTCCCATCCTCACGCACCTCTTTCTCTCTCTCTCTTTTCTTTATACCACAGTGTATTCATTATTACTCTCTCTTTCTCTCTTTCACTTTCTCCCATCCTCACGCATCTCTCTCTCTCTCTCTTTCTCTCTCTCTCTCTTTCTCTTTTCTTTATACCACTGTGTATTCATTACTAAACTCTCTTTCTTTCTTCCTTTCTTTTACTTTCTCTAATGCTCACACATCTCTCTCTCTCTCTCTCTCTCTCTCTCTCCCTCTCTCCCTCTCTCCCTATTTTCAATGATATACATATGTTTAGCGTGATTGATTTTAACGATCACCATCCAGTGACATTTGCCTTAATAGGTCATTATGGCATGAAGTCAACATTGGTCTCCCTGGAGTTGCCGAAATTACAAATTCAGATGGTTGCGAGGCGATTCGCAAGATTTTTTAAATAAGTCGATATTCATTCATTAATGAACGAATGACGCTTTATAACTAACCACTTTAAAGAAATCAGAAAAAATAAAAAACATGTTTCTAATGTTGTTTTTATTATTGTATTATGCTTAGAATTTTAGCCTACTCAGCTGCGATCTAAAGACTGAAGAATTTTTTTATGGTGAAATGTTTTAATTCGTTATTTGCAAAATCCTTTCTCTTTTAAAAATAACGGAAAAACGGTTTTTGACAATTGTTCTGTTAATCCAAATTTAGCTATTTTCATGAACCTTTTCCATTTTTAAAATTAACGTGACATTTCTTCTATTATTAAAGTATTCTATTTATTTCATAGATATATATTTAAAAGATCTTAAACGAGAATTATTTGCGGTACAGTTTCCGGTAAAATACGGTTAATCATTTATTATTTGTAGCAGAAGAAGAATCGAGATGGCTGGTAAGATTGCCAATGAACAAATAAGGCCTTCCTGTTCATTTCTTTTAACTTAACTATTTTACCAAAAATAGTCTTTTAAATAGGTGCAAATAAATTTTATGGATTAAAATTGCTTAAACGTTTTTTCATTCAATATTGGAAATAATCATTACGTAAGAGGGATGAGCTTACCGTCAGGAAGAAATAGAACTCGATCTTAATATGGGAATTATCAAGGGAGGTGAATCATTGGCCATATAACCGGCTGCTTCTTTAATTTTGATTAATACGTAAGACCACTCTCAACCCAATTACAATTCCGACTAAGACGGATTACAAAGGCGAGATCCTCGGAGGTAATCTGTGCTCTAGACGCGTACAGATAAATTGTAGCTGCGAACTAATAAACAACCTTTGCTTAAGTTTCATCAAATTTAGATAAGACCTTGACCTCCTTTCAGTTCCGAGTACAACTTACTTAGATGAATATTGGTACAATACTATAAACTCATACGTTTTACAATGCTACAATTGAGAATATTTGTAAATTAACGCGAATATAATTAATAACTTTCAATTAATGAATTTTTAGGTAAGGTATGGGTTGAGATAAAAAAGTCAGTGTCACGAGCGGGATTCGAACCCACGACCTTCGGCTAAAAACACCGCTGCTCTACCAATTGAGCTATTGTCACATTGATCCACTCGGCCACTAACTTCCCACCACAACCCAACCTTTCAAATTTTCCCTCATTTTTGCAATTTCATTTGTCGCCGAGAATCAAATAGATAACACGACATTTGAAAAATGGCAAAAAGTAGGGAAAATTCGAAAGGTTGGGTTGAGGTGGGAAGTAAGTGGCCCAGTGGATCAATGCGACAATAGCTCAATTGGTAGAGCAGCGGCGTATTTAGCCTAAGGTCGTGGGTTCGAATCCCGCTCGTGACACTGACTTTTTTATCTCAGATCAGCCCATATCTTACATAAAGATTAATTAATTGAAAGATGTTATTTGATCAATATAACCACAAAATCTAATGAATAATTTAATAACATAAAAATTTATGTGTATTGTATTTGTCAAGTAGAAAGATAATTGTATACTTATGTAAAAGTCTTTTTCTTTTTCTTCTTCTACTTTTGTTCCTTGTGTGAAACTTATTAAAAAAATTCTTTTTTATTACTATTAATTTTCTAATGCAAAATTTGAACGATCCATCCGAAATATTAGTGAGAAAGGCTCCAAAAATTAGAAAAATAAGATAAGAATATAATAATGATATCATATAGACCTCCACCATATATTTATACAAGTATAATAGCGGACAAGAACCGAAAAGCCAAAGGTAAGCATTTTGTTCCGACTGGAAGCGAATTCGATCCCCTAATAATACGAACCTCTAAAAGCGAATAATGAATTCCATTCTGGAAATACGGCTAAACTCAGTCGTTTAAAGTTGCGAATGTGTGTTTACATATTTGTGCTTGCCGGTGTAACATTTATTTATCATGCAACTTCATCAGTCATCACGTTGACAGTTTCAGGAGTGAAATTCTTTAGTATCTACTTTATTTTAAAAACTAACTTCATAAACAATCTAAATGATATTCATATTACATAATTGTTAAATTAATAATCAAATATTATAGTTGTGAGTTTTCTTTGTAAATGGACTGTAGAGAGGTAAATAGCACATAGTTTTTGTAACATTTTTCTTTGCTGATAGGCAGTTAGTCTTTCTATCCGCACCACTGGCCTTATATCGCTGTTATGCTTTACGGAATCCATTTGGTCGGGCTGAATCGGTCAAAACGGCCCAATGTGGCTTTCCACGCGTTTAAGGTAACTTTTGCCGAAAGGGGTGAAGCTTACGATTTTGTGCCATGGTGAATTTCTTTCGCTTTTTTTCTTAGCCTTGAGGAAATGCTTTGTTAATCTTTTATGTATGCCATTTAGTCTTAAGATTACTAGAAGACTGATATCGTTTTAGTACTACCTGGTTCATTTTTGACTGGAATGATTAATTTTTATGCTTTATTCTTTTAAACTTTATGGTCATATATAAGCGATTAGTTTACCAGTGGAGTTTTTTTTAATTGACATTATATAAAAAATTAGAGGATAAACTCTGTGTAGATAGTAGATTTGAAAATTTCTAAAGAAAAGTATAAGAAAAATAGAGAGAGAGAAAGAGAGGGTGTGAGAGGGTGAGGGGAGAGGGTGAGAGAGAGAGTGAGAGAGAGGGGCTGAACAATGGTGACTAAAAGAAGGGAGAGTGTGGAACAGCAAAAGAAAAGAAAGGAAGACTGACAACCATTTTAATTACTCCCTATGTAACTTCAATGTCAGGAAACGCATTTTGCACACAATAATTCAGAGTATAGTGGGTGTCAAATTATTATATTTTGTGCAATTATTTAAAAAATCAGTATTATCAATTAACAAATAATATTTATTTTTTATAAATATGTACTACATAGTAACGGATCGGTAGATTAAAAACCCAGGAAGTGAATCAGAGATCGAGAGAGAGAGCGAGAGAGAAACACACAGAGAGAGAGAGAGAGAGAGAGAGAGAGAGAGAGAGAGAGAGAGAGAGAGTGAGAGAGAGAGACANAAGGGAGAGAGAGAGAGAGAGAGAGAGAGAGAGAGAGAGACTGAGAGAGAGAGACACACACACACACACACAGACAGACAGACAAACAGAGAGAGAGAGAGGGAGAGTGTGAGAGAGAGAGAGAGAGAGAGAGAGAGAGAGCGAGAGAGAGAGAGAGAGAGAGAGAGCGAGAGATAGAGAGAGAGTGAGAGAGCGAGAGAGAGTGAGCGGGATAGAGGGTGGAGCGAGGGAGGAGAGAGGGTGGTGAGAGGGAGGGAGAGAATGACAGAGACAGTTTGTATGAGAGTGGGAAAGAGTTATAAGAAGAGAGGGAGAAAATGAGAGAAACAGCATGCCACTTATTTTATTAGTGTGTACAGCATTAATACCACACTCAAGAATACGTCACATGGATTTATTTATTTAAAAAAAACCTAAAACCTAAAAGGCTAAAAGCGTAAACAAGGTTAGTTATTTATTTACCGGCCAGCCGAGAACTTTGAAGGTTTGACGAGAGAGTGGTGAAATTACAGGCGGAAAGGGTAGGAGGACTTGGTAATAGGGGCTACGTCACGTCTACGTACGTGCAACCCCATGACTCCCGTAAATACGCATTCCACGTAGAGAAGACCGTTGCAATCAATAGCCTTACAGGCTGCCGAGAATAATTTGACTTGATAAAAAATATCTGGCGTAAAATTAACATCGAGATATTAATGCGTATAGATGAAATACAACGGCTCGTTAACATGAAATAATTTACTTTTAAATTATATTTAAACAGCGCCTGATGTATTTGATTTAATTAAAAACGAGGGTGTATGGTTAAAAAGTTAATAGAACACATAATTTGTATACAATTTTCTATACATTGTACATGTTAATCGTGGCATAAAGAAAATCAGTAATTATCGCCAATGTATTTTTAAAATGAACATTTTTTTTTTGTATTATCAGTCAAAAAAGATAGGACCCCCCAATATCATAAATCTTAAAAACTCTCTTTACAATCATTATGACTCTCTACAAGTAAAGTATTATTTCCTTTTTATTTATTTTTCCTTTTTGTCTGGAAGTGGATGATAATAAACTTCTACAACCATTTTTTTCTTTGCCTTTGTTTTATTTTTCGGCTATGCATTTCAGAGCCATTTTTCCAGGCTCTCCTCTTCATGATTTTCGATAGTTTATAGACAAATCCAATGGATTATATATGCAAATATAATAAAGATTGTATAAATTTGATATATTAATTATAAAACCACATTGCTATTAAGGCCTCTAAAATTCTAAGCCAAACGTTTACTTACAATCAGAAACAAAGTTACATATGTTTTTTTACGAAATCACCGCAAACTCACTGCACCGAGATAATTTGATCTCTCTCACTCTCTCTCTCTCTCTCTCTCTCTCTCTCTGTGTGTGTGTGTGTGTGTGTGTGTGTGTGTATCTATCTCTTTCTTTCGACCATTTCCTTTATTCATGTAAAGGAGATGAAGTGATATTTAAAGTTTCAATTTTCCGACTTGAGATGACGTGAGTTATATTGATAAATTTGATATATTAATTATAAAACCGATAGATACAGAAGGAAGGCAGCGATAACCGTAAAACAGCATGATGTCTGAAGTTCATAGTTTAAAAGTAAAGGATCACACATTATTCCAGATACTTTTTATATTTACGCCACATCTATTTCAATTTTGTCTTACTTTCCTATCTCAAGACGAACATGAATAAGACGAATATACTCGAGAGACGTCCTTGGTCGGGAAACTAAATTCAGCCTGCAATGGCGGATCGCAGGAGGTTATAAATTTACCAATTCGACTATTCACTTGTAGTGCGATGTTTCACTCTGCCGGTTAAAGATATTCATCCACGCCCCTTCTCGATAAATAAACTTGTGAGGAAACAAGAGTGTGTTCACAACCCAACAAATCCCAACTGAGAGGTGAACGTTTTAATTATTATTGTTGTATGTAGTTGTTATTTAAAATTAGAGGAAAATGATAAAATATTTCAACGGTTTATATTTGGGTAAACATACCTGGTTATTATTTATAAACTACCCCCCTTTTATTCTTTTGTTTGGAAATAATTTAAAAAAATAGGACTGGTCTTTACATAATTTTTTAATTCGCTAGTTTTCCTAGTCCGCTTAAACAATTAGTATTTTTCAATTAATTAAGTTTTTAGTTGAGATAAAAAAGTCAGTGTCACGAGCGGGATTGGAACCCACGACCTTCGGCTAGATACGGCGCTACTCTACCACTTGAGCTATAGTGACTTCGATCCACTCGAACACTAACTTCCCAACTCGGCCCCAACTTTTTGAATTTTCCCTCCTTTTTGTCATTTTTCAAATGTCGCGTTAGTTGTATTAGACAAATGATTCAATTCAAAATTTCAAAAGGTAGGGTTGAGATGGGAAGTGTACGAGTGGATCGATGTCACGATAGCACAAGTGGTAGAGCAGTGGCGTATCTAGCAGAAGGTCGTGCGTTCGAATCCCGCTCTTAACACTGACTTTTTATCTCAACCAATGCTTATATAAAGACTAATACATATTACTGTGTTTTGTCGCCTACATAAAACAAAAGTACCAAAGGTTTTATCTTAACTAAAAACCTTAATTATTTGAATAAAATAATAGTTTTATTAGTCCAGCCATTGTTGCAACACAATTTCAAATTATTGAGCACTTGTCTATTTGATCCCGTTGTCGGGTCTTTACGTAACTTTTTAATTCACTAGTTTTCCTAGTCCGCTTGACCAATCTTTCAATTAATTAAGTTTTTAGTTGAGATAAAAAAATCCGTGTCACGAGCGGGATTCGAACCCACGACCTTCGGCTTCGATCCACTCGGACCCTAACTTCCATCTCAACCCCACTTTTGAATTTTCTCTCATATTTGCCATTTTTTCAAATGTCGTGTAATCTATTTGATTCCCGGCGACAAATGAAATGGCCACGGAGTAATATAGTATAGTATAATTTTTTAGTAGAATTTGGAGTGGAAAGATCATTTTCAATGTACGGTAGGCTCCCTACTCTACTCAGTGCTCTGTAACTTTTTTTACTAAATCGAAAGGTATCATTTTGAATAAATAATTAAATTATACGACATTTTTAAGAAGATTTTACATCGGCACTTTACATGTACTTGCTAAAAATAAATAAAAAATGTACAAATAATTTCACAGGTACTTTTAGGCACTGAGAAAAAATCTTTTCTTTACCTTGTGTTTCCACATTACCCACGGAAATAAGACGAGGCACCTACAAGGCCTGCCGACCCTACCGATCAGCTAGTAGAGAGGGTAGACTTGCCTATTTTTTTTTTGCTTTTACAATATTATTTCAATTTTCGTTACGGAGGGTTTTTGGAGGTGTGGATAAAAACCATTTGTTTTGAAACAATCATAGAATCTGTAAATCTTCGAGACCACAAGAGCAAAACATGCTCGACACCCGACCTCCTACACCCAGGAGACCGCAGCAACAAACCCGACCCCACCAACCCACCCCTACTGCTTGCACTCTGATATCCCTTTCTATTCTTTAACATTTTCCGGCCGCCATAAATAAAGTCAACTAGACAGTTATATATTTCTACGTCATTCACGAGGGGCAAAGCTTTATAATTTACCGATATAAAAATACCCTCCGTTTCGTATATTCTGTCAAGCAAAATTTTTGTTTGCTCCCGATATCACGAACAGGCCATTACAACGTGTACACAATCCTCAACGATGTTGCATTTTCTACATAAATTACACATGTCCTCTTTTAGTTCATACCAGGTACATGTCACATATTCCACGGTACGCTCTAAACCTCGCTAATATTGTAATATATCTTTTTGTCCTAGGTCTAGTTGAGGATAGGATTATACAATTGAAATATATATGTCCGTGCTTAAAGTTCGCATTCCTACATATGACTAAGAATGGTTACAATACTGTAGTGTACAGTATTGTATAATATTGTAGATTGTTAAAATATTGTCATAATAGGGAGATTCACGACTTGTTAGATGTTAACTCGTGTTTACTCGAGTAGAGAAATGTCCAGTAAACGACCCTTTTTTTCCTTAGCATGTTAAATGTTATTTTTTCCGTAATGCTGCGCGTGGCAACAGGTAGAATCAAAAATATAGTTATAACAGTCCTTGAAGGCATGTTAGAAGTAGAATTACGAGACCTCTGGCCTCTCTCTGATGGATCAGCGGGGAGTCTCCCCCGAGGTTGGCTCTGTTGGGGCGCCATCGAATTCTTTGGTCATTTCGGCGCCCTTACGTTCCCTAAAACAAGTCATTCTCACACTCACTCATACAATAAATACATACTCCTATATACAAACCCAATCACACATGCATATTCTCTGTCTAGAATCCGGGTCGGATACTCGATATTCCGCCCTGACCCGGGTTAGCGGAGCAGCGGTGGAGCCTTGAAATGATAGATGCACCACCACCAAGCATACTCCTATTCTAACATAAACTAAATCTAAACTTTAACCTATGAAATAAATACCCCACTAGATACAACATTATCCCAATATTTCTCAGAAACATAAAAGGTTTTTCTTTAAACTCGCTGCCATGGTCGAGCATTCGACTAAGTCCGGCGGTATTCCATTTCGGTTTGAAGGCTTGTTGTTTTTTGGTTTGGCTTTGTTTTGTGTTAAACTCTAAGACACCAGAAGTAAAAAAGGAAAATTCATCAATTCTTTCATTCAATATGCTATCTATGCACTCTAAAAAGACTAACAAATGACATGCTTTGCCGACATACCTAACTTGTATCTTAATGTCTAACAGCCTACTACTTTCGATAAGAGATGTATCTACTATGAATGACACGCTAGAAATTAACAAAATAAATGTATTGGTCAAATTTAATTAATGCGTACTTAAAAATAAAAATACATGTAAACAAAAGACAACCGTTAAATTCATGGTTGACACGTTAGTTACCTATGTCCGAACGGCATACTTATGGAACTACACCTTCGACTTAACATCTAACATTGGCCCTACACTGTTAGATCGAACAATGTTAACTAGCCGATTCTTACAAGTATACGTCATCATTATAACCTCTGTTATTAACCTAACAGAGTTAACTGGGTTAACATAAAAATCGTGAATATCCCTAATTAATTATATTATTTAGATGCCGGCTTTCTTTGTAATCTACAGTTCAAGTTACAGAATAAATTTGAAAAGGGCGTCTACTCGGTTTTGCAAATACACATCACATACGCCATGGCCCGACATAAACTTCGTTAATATTCTACTATCTCTTCTTGTCCTAGGACTAGTTGAGGATAGGATTATAGAATTAAAATATATATCTGCATGCGTAAAGTTGTCATTCTTACATATGACTAAAAATGGTTACACTATTCTAAATAGTCATTAATTAACGGTCACTAAATACTATACACTTCTAAACATAATGTTTAGGTTGTTAAAATTTTGTCATAATATATTATTTTTAGTCAGTGTAAAGTGACAACTCATGAAATATTGTTTCACCAGTGTGAAAATCAGCTAAAACAGAGTCCCCTTTCCTGCTTTTGAAATTGAAAATAAAGGAAGCCCAGATGTCGGCTTTCTTTGTAATCTACGGTTCAAGTTACAGAGTAATTTTGAAAAGGGCGTCTACTCAGACTTGGGTTTCAATGTTCGGTTTCAATATTTGTTTGACGGCGAAACTCGTCGGGGATGAAAGGCCAGAAGTGGCGTCGTTGAAAATCTCCTGTCTCTGCAACAGAAAAGTCGACAACGAAAATAATTATCGCCGAAGCTATCTCCTCTCGGTTTCTAAACAAAAAGAGCAGTGTTAAAGAGGGGCAAAGATAAAGTGCTCATAAATATGCAAACGATTTGGAGATTACTGCCGAGAGCCTTTATTTACAGATTAGGGGTTATATGGGTACGAAAGAATAACTTCGCCTTTTTGTTTCTTTTCCACTTTCAGAATGAATTGAATCAAGGTAATTTATAATTATCCCTTGCTATTAATATTGATTAGCAAATTACAGACTTAGTCGGATAGGCTGATCGTGCCGTGCACGTATCGCGTGGTCGTGCTGAAATTCCCTCGTAACAAACGCTTCATATAAAATTATTAGTGTTGTTAATATTGCACATCTTCGTAATTGAAATTCGATTCTCCAACGTTCATTAGTAAAATGACCTAAATATTTTACATGAACAAAATACATTTATACTAGACATGCCTATCCAGCGAAAAATAACGCAAAAACAATGTAACAGACCGTACGTTTTTTTCATTTTCATTTTCCTAAGTGTTTTCAATGAAACCATAGTGTTAAAAAATTAAGATAAATTTAGGATAATCATATTTGTAATGGTAATAAACTACCCAAGAAGGAAATTTGCGAGCAGCCTCTTATTTCAATACATATATTTTTAGAACAGTAAATTCATACATCATCAAAATTACTGGCAATTATTTTGTATTAATATGTAAAAAACCACTTCAAAACTCGTCCCTTAGTACATCCAAAATCTCTAAAACAAGAAAACAAATTCCTGTTGGAGAAATGCAACAACTTGATGATATCTTGGGTACCAGGTAACAAGGGAATTTTGGGTAAGGAAAAAGCAAACACGCTGGCCACAAGAGAATCGGCAAGACCATGTGTAATACCTGAACCTATTCTTTGGATAACAAATATAAATACAGAATTCTCAATCACTATAATGGATCCAAATAAAAAATGGATCAATTTGGATAGTAAACACAGTAGACTTACGGTAAAACAACCCTCACCTAGCCTGGCATACTCACTGCTACTGTGAGAGAGTGCTAAACTCAGCGGAGATATAGGACTAGCATCTGAGGAAACATTTACATAACATATTCAATGACAACTCCATTTGGAGATTATGCAACGAGGAGGACTACGAGAGGACAGAAGCCCATATCATCGTCGAATGCGAAGCAACCGCTCAATACGCACATTACCTGGGATAGACCAAAAACCCAGGGAAAGGAATGTTACCCACGACAGTCGATGACTCAGTAAGAAGAAAGACCGAATCGACTACGAAACTAGAAAATTACAGGAAGCTAGAAGGCTGAAGGGCTTGGAACATAAACCCCCAATTCCTAGAAAACTTTAATCGTTTCAACAACAATTGTGGACGAAATTTAGTTCGATACCTTAATATTTTAAATTATTAGGAAAGATTTAGTATGTATACGTTAAGGATTAATGTTAATACCGTGTTAATAAAAACCTACCCAAGCATCAACACTAAAATCACCACTAGCAAAGCACACACAGAATATGCTGAACTTAAATAAAAATATATACTTTTGCACTGTAGTATGGTATACAAACCAACCCTTTTCAGATTTTAATTAAGCTACTGATTTTCTGTCTGTACTGGGCAAACAAATTTTTAATCAATTGTATCTTAGGCGATATAATTCCTTTAGATTGCGTTATCGATATTATTTAAAAATTGTTCTTGCTAAGTTGATGATTTGTTGATGTTGACGATTTGGTTGGATACTAGTAAGCAAGGTTTGTGCTCTTCCGCCACAGCAGCCTTCTGGCTAATTGCACCATCCTAGATCCAAATTCAATGCAATTGACTCACTTCTTATTTTTAGAAGTATTGGTACATTGACTGTCGCTGCTACAATTTCATTCCCTGCTAGGATTATCGTTGAATATTCCCATTTTATGTAGATTTTTTCTCAAATGCCAATGACAGGTTGATTTGTTGATGAAATAGTAGGGGCATTCAAGATGTTTGTAAGATGTTAACTCGTGCGAACGCCCCTTCTTTTCTTAGCATGTTAAAAGTTAATTTATCCGCAATGCTGCGCATGGCAGCGGTAAATCCAAAAATAAAGTTATAACAGTCCTTTAAGGCTTGGTGTTTGTTTTGGCTTTCTTTTGTGTTAACTGTGTTACATTGTAAGATGTCAACAGTTGATAAAAAAGGAAAATTAATCAACTCTTTCATTCAAAATGCAAACAATTCACACGAAAAGTACTAACAAATGACACACTTTAATTCTTGCCGACATACCTCACTTCCTAATATATTATAGTCTACAACTTAATAAGACAGGGGATGTATTTTTATAAATGAGATTAGAGGGACAGGTCAGAAATTAACAGAAGAAATGTATTTGTCTGAATTAAATAATGCGTATTTAAGAATAAAAATACGTGTAAACAAAAAACAGCTATTAAATTCATGGCTGTCTTGTTGGTTATCTATGCCCTAACGATTAGCAAAGTGACTACATTTTCGACCTAATACCTAACGATTATTTGGAGATAAAAATCACACATTACTAACACCTAACATTGGTTCTGGCCTGTTCGATCGAGCAATGTTAACTAGCCGATTCTTACATGTTTACGTCATCGTTTTTCTCGATCTAACAGGACCTAACAGATTAAACAGGGTTAACACAAAAATCGTGAATACCCCCAGTATTTATTAATTTTAATTCCCTAATTTCGTGGTCCACTTGACCAATTGATATATTACAATTATTTAAGGTTTTTAGTTGAGATAAAAAAGTCATTGGCACGAGCGGGATTCGAACCCACGATCTTCGACTAGATACGCCGCTGCTCTACCACTTGAGCTATCGTGACCTCGATCCACTCGGACACTAACTTCCATCTCAACCCCACTTTTGAATTTTCTCTCAATTACTGGAGATACTACTCTGGGAGTAATTTTGACTAAACAAAGTTTATTTTTTATTTCATATTTTCTTATTTGGACTATGAACATAGTCCAAATATTTCAATATACTTTACATTTTACTATTGCACTAACAAATATAAATTGATAAATAAGTTAGAAGAAAATAAAACGAAATAAAAATTAGTATTATACAGCTTGACCTTTTTAGATGGCCCGGCTGAATTTCTCTTGAACCAATGACGTTACAAAAACTTTATATTTAATATTTTTCAGTCTAATTTCAAATTAATTTTTGGCAGAAAAATTTTACAGGGTACGGCAATACTCTCTATTTTCTAGAGCAGAGGACTTAGTATCGACAAGTCAGAATCCTTGTTGGATCGTACAATGTTGAGGACGGAAGCGTTGTTGGTGAGAAAGGATGATTTTATGAGTATCTAGAATGGCTATTAAGTGCTTTAAAAGAAGCCTTTCGTACATTTTGGACATTGTGGGAAAGCTGAATGTGTGTAGGAGGATATGTGATTGGGACATTTGTGAGCTTTCAGGAAGAATAACGATGAAATATTTCCACCAGACAGTGGTTCGTAGGATGGAATTACATACTATAGTTATGAAAACATTTCGTGAGATATTTTGAAGTATCATTGAGGTAATTTGATCGTGTAGATTAAGAAAACATTCGGAATGTTTTTAATGAGTCTGTGTTCCTGAATCCCAACTATCTAAATTTTATCACGAAATCTATTGTCCTTTTTACATGCTAAAAATAGAAATGGTATAGCAAAACTACTGTAAAATTAAAACATATGAAAATACCATTTTTTAAAAATAATAGTAACAATGTTTTAAAACACTTACAAATAACATTCAGGAATGTTGCTCAGTTGATAAGACATACCTGAAAAAAAATCATAATATTATTTAAAAAATCAAACAATAATAATGTTTTATTTAATGTTTGCATAACTAGTAAATTCGTTTTAACATATTTTAAAAAAATTAGAACGCAAATGTATACACACACAAATAAATAAATCGATAGGTAAAGATTGGAAAGGAAAGTAGGAAAGTGGATTAGAAAGTTTGAGCAAACTCACTAAATTATAAATATTATTATTAGAATTTTAATTTTGCTTTAGACATAATTTATCTCCATTAAAGCATCTTTAATTAAGTGATTTGTAGAATTTATGAACGATTTAATTCATCTCTACATCTAGGAAAATCATCTTTCAGGTGCAAAGACACAAGTTAAGATGTTGGCCTACCTGCACTTTAAAGTTTTTTGTTTTTTAATTTCATAAATAACAATCATAATAATAATAATAAGCGGATGTAAAGATCATTTCTCGCTAGAGGTGATCATGGTTGGGTGGTGAGGATTAGATATGTAAATTTTCTTGGCACGTTTTGTGTTCTCGGCTTGCCGTTAAGCACTATTTACAGTATACTGACATTTAAATCCTACCCCCTTCTCAACTCAAAGCCGCTTAGACTAGCAGGAGACCCGAAATACTCGAGTATTATAATTCTAATTCCTGTTCACATTTTTATGCAAGTGGTTATTGAATTTCAAACATTTCTGGTGCATTATAATTTAAAATTATACGAGTTGCTTAGCAGAATTAATGAGAATAGTCAGGGGGAAGTTTCATCAAACTTAATAAGTTTCATCACGTATATGGTGGTAGCAAAAAAAACCCTATCATTCCCCTTTTATTCGATCGACAATAAGGATGTGGAAACGGTGGGCAAAAAAATGCAAATTTAACCGACAGGGGCAAGGGCAATAACCATAGCAGTATTTTCCCTACCAGGGGCGACACCACCCTTTCTAGGTGGAAGAGAGAAAAAAATTCACCGCGAGATTACAATAAGGGAGGATTATTGTGTATAAAAATGGCGAGGGGGTGTATGTTGATAAAAAGCAGTTGTCTCCCCCTATAACACAGACAATTGAACCTCTAATGAACCTTTTAAGGTCTCACACCTCACGGAAAGTGTAGGCAAAACGTGTTATAAAAAAATTCAAAAAACGGGAGTTTTATGTCTAACGAATTCACCTTCGTTTTAGAAAGTCCAATAAACCCTGCACAAAAGTTGAGTTTTTAGAGGAAGCAATTTTTTATAAATAAATACGTTTTTGATTTTTACGCTTAAAAACCTTAATAGTATATCCATTTTATTTCGTGGTCCGATTGACAAAATAACTTCTTTCCATTAATTAATCTTTATACAAGGTATTGGTTGAAATGAAAGTTAGCGTCAAAAGGGGGATTCGAACCCTCGACTTCGGCTAAGACGCCGCTGCCCTACCACTTGAGCTATTGTGACCACTTGAGACTTCTTGACACTTCTCATCTGAAATCACGATAGCTCAAGTGGTAGAGCAGCGGCGTATTTATCCGAAGGTCGTGGGATCGAATCCCGCTCGTGACGCTAACTTTTTCATTTCGACCAATACCTTATATAAAGATTATGTAATATTATAAACGAGCATTAACGTCATTATAAACAATGCCTATAAAAAATTATTAAGTTATTAAATTATTTTATGAAAGAATAGGTTTGTAATCATGTCAAATTGTAATAAAATTAAATACCTACTCTTAGAGCGCGTTGGTGAGAAAGGTTGGACAAGTATGTAATAACTTTCGACTTATGATCAAATAAATTTACATTGAAATCAACGTTCTCGTGTCCATATCCTTGTAACCTTGACAAATATAAATAGTATAGTATACAAATAGTATTAAAAATTTTATAACATTAATAGATTGCTGCACAATTTTTCAACTCAGAAAATCCTGCGCAACAATTGTTTGTAATCAAACTATTATGAAAAATCTTTTTTTTTTCTCGAAGTAGCAGGAATTGTCCCCTTTTGTACGGAAACTTTCTCCTATTATGTCAGCTGTCTTATTGAGTTTCTGCTGTATTGGTATGTCAGTCGCTTTTCCCATGTTGAATGTTGGGTCTGAGTCATTTTCCTGAATTCCAGCTGCTTTTATAAAGTCGTCACTGGTGGGCGGTTATCGGCGTGGAGAAATTTGAATTATTTATACTTCGGTTAATGTGATCTCTGTTTTTATCTTTTTAATTGTGCAATGTTTCAATTGCTTTTGTTAACCTGCATGTTTGCAAGTTTTAATTGTATGCTTGTACATGTCCTATTTTAGAGTATATTACAATTAATTAAGGTTTTTAGTTGATATAAAAGAGTCAATGGCACGAGCGGGATTCGAACCCGGCAAAAAGGAGAGAAAATTCAAAAGGTGGGGTTGAGATGGGAAGTTAGTGTCCGAGTGGATCGAGGTCACGATCGCTCAAGTGGTAGAGCAGCGGCGTATCTAGCCGAAGATCGTGGGTTCGAATCCTCGTGCCATTGACTTTTTTATCTCAATTAAAAACCTTAATTAGTTGTAATATATTAATTGGTCAAGCGGACCACGAAATTATTGAATTTTAGAGTTTGTTCGGTTTTCGTCCTATTTGTACATACAATTAGTGTAGTAGTTAAAAGTATTGTTGAAGGTTTCTGGTGGTATTCTATTAGATGAGTAGTTAATTTTTATTTATTTTTCAATTGTTTAAAAATCCGATTGAACATCGCAAGCCCTCAAGTCTTTCCCTGGTTTTCTCGCGTTTTAATCCTTCTGATTTCTTTTAATCTATCTCCAGCCAATTTATAATATTATATAATACGACGGTAACCGACATTCTTATTTCTTTATCCTATTGCTAGCCTCTTGTTCCTCAGGGCCCGATCAATTGTAGTTAAATTACACAAATAACAAACATACACAAGACATAATTAATAAAACATAATTGTCCGGATATCATTCACTAAAACCTGAAATTCCTCGTGAGAATTGAGGATAAATCCCACATTCGCCATAATAAATTACATTCACACATCACATTTAGTGTACACTACTTCAGGATACTTCTTATCGCTCGGGGTAATTGGGGATGAACTCCTCCATTCATACCAATAAGTGTACCACATGTGTACTAAAATCAAAACGCGGTCCTCGAGATTCGTCGGAGTATTTAAGGATAAGCTAGATAATCTTATTTTATTGTTATCTGTCTTTTATTATTCCTGTTTATCCGATGAATTTTTCTTTACATTCGAGTCCCCTATTAGGAATATGGCATTTCTTTCAACGCTGTGTAAATGTTTTATCTTAATTTTCCGCTGATTGTATTCGCGGTCTTCAGTACGATTTTCATAAAAAATTTGTTATATAGATATGTTGCATTGTACGTTTTCTTTCCATTGGTATGTAAATTGATCTATTTCATTTCTTATTTATTGCTTTGTTGGTAGTTTTTTAGAATTAATTTATTTATTTATTACTGTTACTACGATAATGTTTTTTATGCATCAACTACCATTTATTTAATTTATATTGCATAGAAACAAATTTTGAGCAGATGAATAACATATAATTTGATTACTCAAGTTCTGAACGAGCAAAAAAGAAGACCTGAAACAAATTTATTACTATATAATTAATCAAATGTGCACACCATTTACGATTATTAATTTTAAAATATAGAAATATGTAAATAAGGACAATCTTTTATTCATCACAACAAATAATTTTGCAAAATAAAAAGCTGATTCTCTCTTGTATCGGGTAATAAAAATCTCAATAAAAGTTTCTACCAATAAAAATCCTATATGTCATTTTTCTGAAAAATTAAAGTGTAAATACTAAACATTGCTCTCTTTTCTTAGTTTATTGTCGACGAGAATAATGCGGAGAATACAATATTTTATAACAGGGAATTTTATGATTCAACATTTGTTTAAAGAGGCGAATTTGAGTATACATTTTTTATTTTCTTTCGCTATCTTAGTTATTATAAAGCAGTTTCATCTGTGATGTAAATTTATGAAGCACTTGCTTTATAACCCGGCGTACCACAGGGGTGTAATAAAAAGTGTTATTTTACGCATTATTTTGAGTGCACATATTGTTATTGCTAGATAAAAGCATATATACATATTAAATAAATAAGGAAATAAAGTTTACAACTGAAAATGTATTGTAGTTTTTCTATTTCTGAGTACAGTCAAACTTACTATAAGTGAACACCTCTCGGTCGGGAATGGGATTTTGGATGTTTATGAGAAGTGTCCGCTTATAAGAAATGTCCTTTTATCAAATGTTTAGTTATCAAAAGTCTATACTTTTGTATTCAGCGTTAAATTCATTGCTATGTTCTTGGAGAAACAATGTTTTTGGTGATTCTATTTGGGATGAATACAAACAACAAATCTCCCATGGAACAAGCATCATATAATTGTCCATGAGAAAATTATGGATTCTCCAAATTCAATCCACATAATAACAATGATTGACCAGGTAATTGTTTATCATAACTGCAAAAGCCAGTTTAACTGGAAATTGCAACTATTTAAATTGGAAAGGCACTTCTGATGGTATCATTGGTTGAATTAGAACATTTTTCCTTTCAATTTTAGTAAGAATATTGATATTAGATACAATATTATTAGATACAAATATTATATTACAATATATTGTCGTTTTGGTAATACTATAAACCAGTGCAAAATGCAATTCTACAACAGAGTCAAAATGTAAAATTAAACATAATTCATACTACAACAAAATCATCACAATTAATACTGAACCGTAAGAAACTTATAAAACTAAAATGAACTCAAAAACTTCAAAACTAAGTTAATTTACTACTTCATCTTGATTTATAACAGTATCTGATTGTTGGGTTTTACAGTTTTATTTTATTTTTCAGCGTCAAGTATCGTCGACCTCAATTTTATTAATTTCAAACGGGAAAAACAAATTTTTATTTTTATCAGGTTTTGTAAAAAATTGGGTTTCTTATTTGAAATAGAAATGTAACGTCGAAGATAGTTGATCGATAGAAATGAGGATTGTTTAGGACTCTGCCCAAAATTATAAGGGAGTTTACCATTGCTATCTTTTTTCGTATCTGTTCAAAAATTATGGAAAACATGCTGGTGCACGTTAAAAAAAGTCAGCCTATATACAGAGTAAACGTAAAAAAATACGTGTTTAATACATTTTAGTCTAGTTTCAAATTTTTACCTTTTTTGGAGAAAAGTTATAAACGGTATTTCAGACCTAGTTCAACGTCAAATTTTCAAATAGGACTATACATCCTGACACATCATTTTAAAGGATTTTTGAAGGATAAAATATGAATTATGATATAGTAGATAATTCTTTATTCTTGCGCATTTTTAACTAGTTTTCAATAAGGATATACCAAAAAGGAAATTAATTTTTTGTTATATGGTAAATAATCAAATGTTTCATAATGATCAGTTTTTGCCCTTTTGAATATTATACTTTACGTCGGAATTTTGATGGTCAATACTTTTTAAAAGGATAGTTCCTACTCACAGTAAGTTGTTTTGCACCGATCCGGATTTCGAGCCTTTTAGCTCATCATCAGATTGAAGGACTTCTACAACCACGTCTCTCGACATGATTTGCCAAAGTGAACCGCTGATACCTCCGCCAACGCGCGTTCCAATTATCAGCTGATTTTTTTTAATGACGCTCAATTTGAACGTGCGAAACGCGGAAANTAAATATTTTAACTATTATTATTTTTATATTAATTTATAGCAATATTAAGTATTTATTATTCTAATATTAATTTGTTTTATAATTTCCGCGTTTCGCACGTTCAAATTGAGCGTCATTAAAAAAAAAATCAGCTGATAATTGGAACGTCGCGTTGGCGGAGGTATCAGCGGTTCACTTTGGCAAATCATGTCGAGAGACGTGGTTGTAGAAGTCCTTCAACTGATGATGAGCTAAAAGGCTCGAAATCCTGATCGTTGCAAAACAACTTACTGTGAGTAGGAACTATCTTTTAAAAAGTATTGAACACCACACTCACTCCATCATTTATAATTTCTATTATTTTGATGGTCATGACCTAACTAGGAAACATTTAATTGTAACCAATTGGATAGCATGATGTATGTAGATTATGTAAATTTAAAAATGAGAAAATATTTATTCGTTCAAGTTTTTCTCTATCCAGGAAAATGACGTGCAATATTGGATAATGTTTTCAATCTATTACAGCAATGTTGTTTGAGGTACATCAACATAAATATAAAAAACAATACCGAAACAAGCTTGAAGTATCAAAAAACAATTATGTTAATAAAATGGAATAAAGCAAGTACAAACAGGCACTTTGAATTTGTCAAAAAAGAAAAAGTTTGCCTTATGAATAGTTAACGACATGGTAAGAAATCCCAATTCGAACGACATGTAATACTGTAATGCAATTCTGGCGAAGATAAAAGACTTTTTAACGGGATGCAGATTTACGCAGGACAAAAGATGAGAATTGCAAATTTCTAGAGATTTTCCTTTCAAGTTTGGGAGATTACACGGACGGCTTCAGTAATATATACAAGCGACACCAGAATGAACCTCCCCAGGGACTTTAAAATCCTTGTCTCCGACAATTTTTTTCTTTCCGGAGCGTGAATAAATGTTGCATTTTATGACGGAAAGCGCAAGAGTTTCCGTAATTTAATTTGCAAAGTAATATTCCACAGTTTCATTGGACATTTTAAGTTTAGCTCTTTCCGATTCGTAAATATAAATTTTGCAACTGCTGTATTGTCATGCTTGTTTTAATTACATCAGAGAAGGTGAATAAAGGAGAGAATGAAGGAATGAGTGGATATCGTTTTATTTAACAAATCTGAAAAAAAGAAAGAGAGAGAGAGAGAGAGAGAGAGAGAGAGAGAGAGAGAGAGAGAGAGAGAGAGAGCAAAAGTTCATTTTTGTTAGTAGAAAAAAATAAAATATATAGATAAACATAATGAATTAAGATATAGAATGCATCGCTTTGTTAATTGTTAAAATATAGTGTAACAACTTAACATGTCAGCTGGGATGTAGGTTGATTCATCTTTAGGGCATAGTACAGGAAAGATCTTCGAAGCATGTTGAAAGGAAGCACACACAAAAGATTTGGATATAGACGTGGAGCTTCCTTGGATTGATCATAGAGCCGGAGCAGGTCTAGAAACGAATTGCTACCTAAGTGAATCAGGACATTAACATGATTATGTTTCAATTTGCTCCCTCCTGATATTCCAACACACTTAGAAACAAACTTTTACAAAATACGTCAAGATATTTTATAAATTTAAATTCCATGGTAAATAGATATATTGATAATAGTTAACTTAAGAGTGGGCATCGATGGCCGCAATGTTTAGTCTTTGACACGGCGCTCATCACTGTAAGATAAAGGTCCCGGGTTCGAATCCAGCGGCCCTGCATTCGAAACTGACATACTTACAAATGGGCTTTTTTTCAAAAACACTGGCACCCTGAGGGTTTATATGACCTGTGCTGTTGCGAACCCTCGTTAAAAAAATGTTAAAATTTAAGTTAAAAAGTTAAAAAAAGTTAACTGAATTGTATGTAGGGTGGCATAATTTCTTATTCTATTGGAAAATCTAGTCTTGATTTAAAACTCAAATTATTGATGTAGAATAATAAGTTAATAAATGTAATGAGCATTTTTTTTCTTCCTTTATGTATTTACACGTGCGCCAATGTTGCGCTTAATTAAATTTGTTAAGTACTTGGTGCGTAAAAAATTGAAATACATTTAGAAACATTAACATAGTATCCACAAACTTTTACCAAATACGTCATGATATTTTATAAATTTAAATTCCATGGCAAATAGATATATCGATAATAGTTAACTAAATTATATGTAGGGTGGGGGGCCGCGCTAGCCGAGTGGTTAAGGCGTCAGACGTCGTGGGTTCGATCCCCACCGTCGCCTCTGAACTTTTTCTGACGCCTAAGGGGAACGGTGGGCGCAATTGAAAGAAATTGACACGGCACTCATCAACGGAAGGAGCGGGATCGGATCTCAGCGACCCTGAGTTTGGTCCCAACCCCCTTCAAAAATGAGTTTCTTCGATGGAGCAACTCCGGTACAACGGGGGCACAAGTTCACATTTCTGTTGCGAGCCCTCCCGCAAAATATAGAGCCAGGGATAAAGTACAATAAGCTGTACAGCTCAGCTGCAGTGCTCAGGAGGGAACTCCTCCAGTCACTGGTATCCAAAAAGAATGTAAGGTGGTTTCATTTCTTATTCAATCGGAAAATTTAGTATTAATTTAAAACTCTAATTATTGATATGGAATAATAAGTTAATAAACGTAATGAGTATTTTTTTCTTCTTTTATGTATTTACACCTGCGCCAATTGTTGCGCTTAATTAAATTGGATAACTTCTTGGTGCATAAAAAAATGAAATACGTTTAGAAGCATTAAACTTGTCTCCTCAAATTTTACCAAATACATCATGATATTTTATAAATGTAAATTCCATGGCAAATAGATACATCGATAGTAGTTAACTAAATTATATGTAGGATGGTTGCAGTTCTTATTCAATTTGAAAATTTAGTATTAATTTAAAACTCTAATTTTTTGTGTGGAATAATAAGTTAATAAATGTAATGAGCATTTTTTTCTTCCTTTATGTATTTACACGTGCGCCAATTGTTGCGCTTAATTAAATTTGACTTCTTGGCGAGTAAAAAAAATCAAATAAAAAATGAAGTTAAAGCAGAAAAAAAAGAAACTACTCATCAGTAGTCACTCCTATACATTAGCATTATTCGCGAGGTTTTGTCCACCATAAGCACCTGGAGAATTCTGTGTGTTACGCTGTGGTTGTTCTAAACTGGCCGCTAAAACTTGCAATTAATTATTCATGATGACTCCAGAAAAATGGTTTTTTTTATAACAATACAAAGCCGACATGCGTCCAAATATACAAAGTATACAAAACAGATTTTCCTTTAAATAGAAAAACCTGATTAAGGGAACTGTTTCATTCCTAGACTATGAAGTGTGGAAACCTTTGTACGTCGCCACGGCTAGAACAATATAACCTGCGCTTAGAAGTAGTGGTCCAAGAAGCCCATTGTTATTCAGTAAGGGTTTATACCCTTTCCTTGTCCCCGAGGCCCCTTGTTAATTGTCTTCATCTTCCCAAGAGTCATTAGCGCACCGCAAGGAGTCTGATAACTTTATTATTATCGCAGTGTTATGTCTCCTTCAAAAGGGAAACTTCTACTTCACTAATTATACCCCAGTGTCAATCTTGACTCCTGTCAAAAATTCTATTTTTTATCAAAAGAAAAGAAATTGTTTAAAAACAATTTTTCACCGCGGATGAAAGTTCTGCCTTTAAGTTGAATTCTGGAAATATAACGATAAATATGAAATATTGATTAAATACTTTATCATTCTTTCTGATGTTTTTCTTTACATACCCCTCACTCTTGCCAACTTTATACCTTCTTCTTACTCGCTACCCGTATTTCTATTTAACTATTGTTTATTTATCCGTCAGTTTCAATTACTCACTTGCTCCTCTGTGTCACTAAAGTCCTATTTTTCCATTTCATTTATACTCCCACACTCTCATGTTTTCTTTATACTTTCATCGATCGCCCACCGCTCTCCCACTTTAACCCTCTCAATTCCTCATTCTATTATTGCTTCTGCCTTCACATGATCTCTCTGTCTGTCTGTCTCCCTCCCACTCTCTCTCTCCTTATCTCTCTCTCTCTCTCTCTATCTCTCTCTCTCTCTCTGTATTTCTGGCTTTCTCTTTCTCTCTGCCTTTCACGGATTTTCTCCCTCTTCCTTGCTCGCCCCCACTCGCTTTCTCACTCTCTCTCTCTCACTCTCTCTCTCTCTTTCTCTCTCTCTCTCAGTATTTCTGCATTTCTCTTTCTCTCTCCCTTTCAACCATTCTCTCCTTCTTTCTTGCTCGCCCTCACTCTCTCCTCTTGCTCTCTCTCTCTCTCTCCTCTTGCTCTCTCTCTCTCTCTCTGTATTTCTGGCTTTCTCTTTTTCTCTCTATCTCTCTCTTTTTATCTTTCTATATCTCTGTATCTCTCTTTCCACCTATATATCTCTCTATCTATTTATCTGCCTATCTATCTGTCTATCTTTCTTTCTTTCTATCTATGTATACATCTATCTATGTATCCACCTGTCCATCTATCTATCAATCTATCTATCTACCTATCTCCCTACCAAACAATCTATCTAAATATTTATTTATCTTTCTATCTATTTCTATATATCTAGTTACTTATCTCTCTATCTGTACCTCTTTGGATAATTGATATTTTCAAAGATATAGAAACCCAATTAGTGAACTTTTTATACAAAACATGGACAACTCTACATGCCAAAACGACATATGCGCATGATCTTCTGAAATAGTGAAAAATACATGTAACTGACCAAAAGAAAAATGAAACATGTTTCTTAAAGAATCACATCAGATTTTTACCATTGACATTTAATGTTGTTATAAAAATTAGACAATTTTAAAGCTTTTTCCTGTTTTTTTTACGTTTGACGGAGGTTTAATTAATCCCGCTATAATCGGAAACATTTCAAATGCTGACTGTGCAATTTACCAATGGGAAGGAAAGAATGGAGGTGAGAATTGCCACAGGCAGTGCCTCGGGTATAGTTAAGGCAATCCTGGAGTGTATTGGTGAAAATTCAGATGGAGTCAGAACCCCCTAACAATAACCATAAGCTTCACCGTGCAATACCACTGCAATTACCAAAATAATTTAGTAGAACGCAAACAAGAAATCGACATTCTTTATTTATAGGTTATTTGATTTTATACTATTGTTAACAAGATATAATATATATGCTTATTTAAAGAACGTCGTATCGTCAATGAGCAATAAATATAGTTTTATTCGTTCAGAAATTTACAAAAATATTTTTTCCTAGTTCTATTATTTAAAAGAATAACTTTAAAACCTGTTGATATACGAGTAATTTTTTGTTATAACTTCCAAATTTAAATCTGAAAAGTAAAAATAGCCTGTCACAAAATATGATGAAAAACATACAATTGTATAGTGCAATAAATAAGTAATGCCTAGAGTATTAACTTCCAACTATTTGACGGTAGAAGGAAAACATAATTTTTCTTAGTATAGTAAATAAAATTCCTTTAGATGTCACGAAACGTTTTTCAGTCAAACGTTTTGGTCAGTCAGTAACAAAATGAAAAACCTATCATTCTTTTTTAATAGCAAATAAATGAATACATGTTTTAGTTGAATGACTATAAAATTAATGAAGAAAATTAATTATCCCGAACGGCGGAGAAGGACTTCCGCAACCCAGATAAGCATTGCGGTTTAAGCCTAATGTTTTCTTTTTTCAATAAAAGAAAAAATATAAATCAAATCGTTTTAAATTATAGCAAATAAAAGGATAAAAAAAAGTACAAAAATCTAATCAAAGAACTATCGAAAATGGAATTCTCAAAATGTAAAAAAAGAGAAGAGCTCACATCAATAAATTATAATAAAATAAATTAGTCATTGTAATTAACAGCTTATTTGTAATTACCTCGTACTTATTTGTACATTTCTTACCGTTTTCATTTCCATTAGCCTGCGTGAATATCGAAACTCACTCAGAGGATGAGAAATATCTCTCTCCTCATATTGTTTGAATATTAAAGTTAGTAAAGTGCTCTTTGAATATTTAAAACACTAAAGAGAGCCTGCGTTTCATGAGATAATAAACAATCAAAATATGGCTTTTAAATAGCTTCTGGTTTAACGTTTTCCGAGAATAACGAACTCAATATTGCTCGTTTACAAAGTATTGTCAAAATCGTTAAAAGTACCCATTATGAATTATTTTGATAACAATTGTTAACTAACAGTAAAAATGCAAACTTTGGAACTAGTTTATAATCTAGAATGAAATAATTATTCTATTTTGTAGGCTAACTGTAGTCATTATCAACACTAATTAAATATAAAAAAAGCCAAATTACGCATTTTTTAGTTTAACGTTCTGATTTTCACATATAGACGAGTGTGATTCTTTTTGGATTTTAGTAAGAAATCAACTTTAATATTACTAAAATATTAAAATCTGTTGTTTGTTTAGCGTATTAAGATTGTAATAAATCCATTCAGAATGAAATAATTCTTCTGACAGAACAAAAGTAAAACTGTACAATGTTAAATTAAAATGTAAATTGATTGGAAATTTTTTTTTAATTGTACGGTAAAACATGCTTAGAGATTTAAATATTAACAATTAATTATTCCCAATATTTACTTTGCTTGTTTTTCTAAAATCATCACTTAGGAAAAGTCTATTAAATAAAAACTGACCACTTTTGTTTTAATTTACAAAACAATACTTAATCTTTGAATTATGTGTAATATTTTTGCATCCGTATTAAAAGGCTACAAAAATGAGCGAAGTACTGAAGAGTGTACATTTAAAACCGAGTAAAACGGACAAGTCTCTAAATAATAATTAAATATCACTCTTGTAAAGATTTTAGCTCATTGCTCGGAAACTGACGTAAAAGGTAAAGACGTAAAAGAAGTTAGTGTAATTTAACAATGATTTATTGGCACATCAATAATTAGTATCAACGAGATAAATTTCACGAAGAGCAATTTACTTTGACGTCGAACTTTTCCGCCCATTCTCATCTAAAGCCGGCCCAGAAAACAAATCTCGGAGAAAAACTTCCAAAGATGGCCGGCCAGTGATTAATGATAATAAATCACGGCCGATTTTTAAGCTGCCGCCAGTTATTTAATCAATCACACGTTAAATTTTGTAATGTAGCCGCTTTTAAAAATTATGGATAAAAATATTCATTCATGATGCGCTGAGGCCTCGTTACAGGTTTAAAAGCCAATCTAATCTCGTCAAAGTTGGTGAAGTCTGGCATATACGTCGAATACATAAAATGTAAAAACATTCTCTCAGCTCGACTTCTCTCCAAAGACAAACATATCAAGGCCGTTAGGATTTGTTTTTTAAATTTGTGTAGTCTAAACATATTAGTTCAAAATTACAAATTTGATCACAGTACGTTTTTCCCCTAAGACTAATGACAGCACTGCAGCCGGAGGACCAATGATGGCACTCAGTTTGAGGCACTGATGGGAAAGGAGGTCTTGAGGCCATCGTGAAATGAGTTCTCGAGATGGGAATGTATAGAGTGCTACGGGAATAAGGTTAGTTTGGATCGAGACGTTAGTTGCGAAATTTTGGAATCGGCAGCGGATCAGCTCATTGACAAAAGAATGTCGAGATCATTGCGGATGGATAGTGAGGTTAATGACGTAATAAGAAGATTTGAAAATTTGTCTGAGGATTTGTATTCTGGATGCCTTGGTAAAACCCCTTATTTCCACTCCGTATGTCCAAAGTGATCTCAATAAATCTTGTATATGGGTATGTCGGTTTTGGCGGACAAGACAGATTTCGATCCTATAAGACTTCGTAGTTTTCCAAGTTTTACATTAGTGTGTGTGTGGTGATTAGTGACTGGTAGTCGATAATTATTCAGAAATCGTGAGATGCGGTCTGGTTTGATGTAGGTTTCATAAAAACATTTTCTTTATGTGCCAATGTTTCGATCTTTATTGAGATCATCTTCTCATCCTGAGGGTACTCACAACACGACACGCAAGAATGGCAGACTTACGCAGAATCAAAACATTTGAGCCCTGAAGATGATCTCATTAAAGATCGAAACGTTGGCATGATAAAGACAATGTTTTTCTGAAACCTACATCACACCAGACCGCATCTCACGATTTCTGAATAATTGTATTATATTAGGTTGTTGCCTCTTAAATCTTTTGTGATTTCCCATCACTCTAGATGAAATCCTAATCATTTGAATAGAATGAAAATAGGTATCGCTTTGTTATTTTAGGAGGTAGCTTTGATACGATTTGAGACAGACGGCAAAATTTACGACATCGTCGGCGTAGGATGTGATGATTTTATTGGCGTATGCAGGTGGTCTGTATTAAAGATGGTGTAAAGCATGGGCCCACGAATTCTCCCTCGTAGGACGCAACTTGTATCCGTCTGTTTTCCGAAAACTTGTTACTGCACGTCACTCTAAAGCAGATATTGATTAGGGAAGATTTCAGGATAAGGAAATAAGGAATGGTTAGGAAGTGTCTAACCGTACATAGCAGCCCCGAGTGTCAGACTGTCGAAAGCCTGCACTACAACTAGGAACACATGCAAACACTCCGTATTCTCTAGAAAAGAGGAGATGACATCTACAACTCTGAAACCCTATAGAATCGTAAAAAAATGAGGACGGAAGCTGAACTGATGAAAGGAAATTTTTTGTGAGTAGTATTGAGCGCGTTAAAAGCGTCGTTCGAGGATTTTAGTCATAGCCGGAAGAAGTCATATGAGCCTGTAAGAGGATAGCATTAGGAATAAAGAATAACATATAAATACAATCATAAAATAACACAAAAGCACATATGAGACTCCTGAACAATACCAAGCCTCTTAACAACTAAAAAAATAATTACTAAAATTGAAAAAATTTTAATTAAAGAAGTTTATGTTTGCAGGTAAACAATCTAACTGAACAATAAACAATGCGTAATCAAAAGTTGTGTGTTGAAGTAAAATATAAATTCTCAGAATTAGTTTTCTTTTTTTAAATTGTACAATCCTTCAACGCCAATTTATTAAATACAATTTTTTTCATCCCTTTTTATAGCTTATTTTAATTAAACAACTGAATTTGCATTTTAAATGGGCAGCGAACTACACGCTAGATTATTTTAAAATTATTTTCATAGTCTTTACTACTGTTACAGTGTAATTTACATCAACGACTTGAATTATCTGTCATATTGATAAATAAATTCTGCTAAAAAATGTATTTGTGGTATAGTTCGTTTTTCACCATGACACAATGTTATTCTGTTGTTATATTTGACGTCTTGAATGAAATCGTTGTCCAATCAAATTAACTTTACATCAATACATAGAAGTAATTATTGTATAATAATACAATTTCATGGTTCAAGTAACGTCTCCTGGACAACAATGGACTTAATTCAACTTACAAATTAACACAAGTTAACCATTCAAACTATCAACGATCAATAACTAACCATACACTCCATACACTAAACCTTTGATTACGCATAACTACGTGCAAAAATAGAAATAAATATTTTGATAAAATTATGAGAATACTCTGAGAATAAAAATGAACAATAATTTAGATGATGGAAATTGTCATAAATGTTATTAAAGTCGGTTGTTGAATGTAATAGTTTATCAACTCGACTTGCTAAAGAATAACATCTTAACTTAGTTCTTCTCTTATGGAACGATATAGGTCAGAAAGGAAGTCATTCCATGACATCCCTCTTTCCAGAAACCTCTAATTGCAACCTTATCTAAAACCCAGACGATGTTCAAGCAAAGATCTGCTGCTATGCTCACCGCAGCTATTCCTTTTGGTCTGGTTGAAATTGAAATTTGTTTAACTAATACATCAAAATTCATACCAGCCGTGAAGTATAAAGGAAGAAATTATCAATTTAGAACGTACATTAAATTTGTCATTCTTGCTTAACTTGTTATGAAAATTTTAAAATGAAACATCTAACTTGTTAAACAATGAAAAAAAGTCAAGCTTATTGAAGTAAATAAAAAAACCTTGTTTTTGATGTAATTGATGATATGAAATGTAGTCAACTAGTAGTTCTTTTTTTGTATCTGTGTGTTCTTTCCAAGATTTCAAACAAAAAAGAAATAGGTAGGAAAGAACTTTTGATATAACATTTATATAAACTTTTAAATAATATTTTATATCGATACTTTTAGTGATCAAATATAAATCGATTTGAACGAACGACATTATTTACGTTTAGACTTATCGTCAGTACATCCAATATTTGAAGGCAATTCGTAAATAAACAATTTCCAAGTTTTACTTTTCCGTCTCGTTAAAAACTGAGTTATTTTCCTCTTATCGCTTGAGCTGTCAAGGGTCGGAGAACGTTTGAAATTAAATCCAAGAGAAGGTGGCCTGTAATGGATACTTGAAGCTCAGCTTAGGGACACACTTAGCCCTCGGTAATGCCTGAGCTCTGGGCCAAAGCCGATAATTCTGCCGACGTTTATTCTAAAACTAATGAGCATTTAATGGTGATGATTTAATTCTCCAGAGTTGGTATGAGTGTATTTGGACGAAATAGATAAGTTGGTTTTAAAAAGTAAAAAAAAAAAACCCCCCGAGAATTAGGTTTGCGGTAAAATACATCTGTCAATGAGCGTATTATCTAAATTAATTTAGTTATTATTTTTATTAAAAGAAATATTTTAAATATAATAAAGATAAAATGTCATCTTCACTTTATCATTGAATTGTGTTTNAGAGAGAGAGAGAGAGAGAGAGAGAGAGAGAGAGAGAGAGAGAAAGGGAGAAAGGGAGAGAGAGAATGAAAGAAAACTTAAGATATAGAGATAGATAGATGGGTAGGTAAATATATATATAAGATAGAAAATAAATTGTGTGGTGTGTGTGTACGTGTGTGTGTGTGTGCGCGCGCGCGAGAGAGAGAGGAGTAGGAAGTTACATTTGAACACATTCAGTCGTTGATTTACAAATTACAGCCGTAAACAGCATATACGTTCTTTCCAGTGCAAAAGATACAAAAATAATAATATGAAAAAAATCGTGACAAATATTATTCGTCTAAGGACTGAAGAGTGATGGATTTTCAGTTGGGTTGTTTCTGATAATCCTGGTCCGGCTTTCCTCGCTAGTCCTCGCCTACGCGTTTTGGCATTTTGTGACTTTCATTGGTGAGTTTGGGTTGAAAAGTACAAGGATAGGCAATTTATATTGATTGGAATCGTCCAGATTTATTTTCCATTATTTTATGTTCTCATCTTAGAATAACGTTAGTCGATGATTATTCGGAGATCGTGAGATGCGGTCTGGTGTGACGTAGGTTTTAGAAAAACATTTTCTTTATCGTTCCAACGTTTCAATCTTTATGAGATCCTCTTCAGGACTCAAAGTGATGAAAATCATCTCAATAAAGATCGAAAAGTTGGCACGTTAAAGAAAATGTTTTTCTAAAACCTGTCACGCCAGGCCGCATCTCACGATCTTAAAATAACGGTAGATATTCTATTCGTTCGTGAACGTGCACCGCAAAAATTCAATGTAACATATAACCAGCGTAAAAGATGCATTAATTCTTTTAGGTGTGGAAATTCAGACTTTTAATTTGACGGATTTGCAAAAAACTACGACTGAGGCAGTTTAATGTCTTTTTTCTTCTCCTAACCGTGCAAAGTAATGGCTGCTATCTTTGTATTTGTCACCTGAGAAACACCTCGTAGCGTCCGCCCTCTATATATTAGATTGAACAGTGGACACTTTATCAAAGGGTCGCCCTTACCGGCAAAACATGACCGGAGAGGCCGCTAATAACATCCTTCCGCTTTTTGCCCTGTCCCTTTCCCTTAATGGATATCACAGCCCCCTTAATCTTGTACAACTTTAATGAGGCCGCAGTTATGGCCGTTCCCGAAGGTTTTCTTATATTATTTCAACCCTCTTGTCCGAATTGGAATATCGCCCCGAGGAATTACTTTCAAAAGGGGTTCCGGAAAGTGGAAAAACAAGCTCTGATGGAAGGAACATCATTTTTCCCTTCTTAATTAATTCAAATATTTATGCAAGTGGTCATTAAATCCTTTCTTTTTATACAAACAAACCATAATGAAAATTCGTTTTCTGTTAAAGTACTTAATTCTGAAGAAAAGATATTATATGCAAAAAGCTTTAACTCGATAAGGAGAATTAGTAGTTATCCTTCCAGCAAACAGAAAATCGTCGTGATTCGAGAGGAATTATTACAGGATTTCGGCTTGACTACAAATTATGCTCAATTCAATTTCATTAAACGATCTCTCATCTCCATAGCAAGGCGAAACGACGAATTGCTATCGGGTAAATGCATTTCCAGAATTCCACAACTCATGTATAAATTGTAGTTAATGACTTTTTTTCGGATAAATGAATCGGATTGACGAAGGATAATATAAACGGCAATTATTATTTTAATCTTTGCAATAGAATAATGGTCACATTAGATTAATCGTTTTGGGCATAATAAATAAATTGAATTTTAATTATGTGGCGGAAAAACAAAATAATAACGAATTTCGTAAGTGTTAATTTAATTATTACTAGTGAACTTAAGATTGCATCTGTCCGATGAGCAAAACGTTTTTGACACTAAATATAATATATATATGTAAAATGTAAATGTATTCACTCGGGTACAAAAAATTAAAAATGGCAAAAATGAAGGAAAATTTAAAAAAAGTTATGGTTAGTTTTAGTGACGGTTTAAGTTATGTTTAAGTATTTAGGGTTGGTTTGAGTTTGGTAATTATGTTAGATTAAGACAAGCTTTTATATACTTATAAATAATTATTTTGTACAAATGTATTTATACAAAGATATATTATGTGAGTAGCAATAATTAATTCTCAATCTGAATTTATAAGCTCTCTTAGTATACAGAGATAAAAATATTTCACATCTGTACCTTGTTTTTCTATTAGTTTTTCTTTTTATATCTACTCTTTTGCCTTAAAAACAAATTTATAGTCAACTTGTGTCCTAATTTAGTTGTAACAATCATTAACTTTTATTAAGTCGCTAATAAAGTACAATTATAACTGTAATTTTTTTAAAAATTTAAAAAAATTAATTTCAGCCAGTTAATAAAGAAGGTAAAACTGGTACTAATTAATTTATTAAAATATTTGCATTTTTATGTTTAGAAAAGATATGTTCAGACCCATATTTCACCTATCAACTGTCTATAATCAATTTGGTACAGATTTAATTTGAGTAGTGGTGTTTAAAACGTGAAACAAACTTCTCATACAAGTTTTGAAAAATTAAAGCAGCAAATTTGTATTATAGCTTGAGAAACTGCATATTTTGTCATGTATGCGGCAGAGAAGTGAACTTTGAAGTATTGCTGAATTGAATGGCAGGCAGGAATACTTTAACACTCGTACATTATTGCAAAGCAAGATCAGAAGAAAGCCAAAGATTTAAGAAATCATTTTTTTTATCATACGATAATTGAGCTTCAATAAACAGTAAATTTCTCTAGCGGTTGTATCATCCCTAAGTGTTAATTGTCTAATTATATTGATTATAAATACGTGTGAAAACATTTTGTTTTTGTTGATAAAAATATTTCGGTTTGGGTTAATAGCCAATAATAGCAGGAAGAAAAACAAAAAAAACGGAAAAGCTTTTTGCTTTTTTACTCTTATTTTAATAAAAGAAAACGCTACATAGAAGTCGTGAATTAAAAACGTTTTTAGAGACGCCTTGTTTTCGTACTCCTCAGAGGAAAATATTTGTTTTGTATTTTATATTAAAAAAAAGAAAGATTAATTCACCTCCTTTCATCTTTGGGGTGCGGTCCTTTCGCAACCGCATTTGTTCCCCCATTGTTCAAGTGTAGTCGGAAAGTTATTAGGAAAGAATAACACATAATAACGCAATTGTGAAAAGCACAATGGAAACCTGGCATTCGAGGAAGGATTTAGAAAGAAGGCATGGACCGCTTTTATTGCTAATGTCTTTTGATACTTTTTTTAATTTAACATATGAACCGTGCGGTCACACCCATTTTACCTTCGCTTTTATGGGTTGCAGACTCCTTTTTTAAAACTATGTGTGTTGAATTAAACGGTAAGATTTATTGCTCTCGCTTGACACCCTACCTCCTACAAAACATACCCTAAAGAACTAAACCTACATTTATTTGCATAAATGATACAATAAAGTATTGATATAATTTGTTAGCATTGTTTAAAAACTATAAAACAATTCACACACTTTTTCCAAAATTAAAGATCACACACCAGTAGATATAGATGTAGATATAATGTTTCAGGGTATGGTATACTGCGCCCTTTAAGAGCTATTGTATCCCCTGTGCTCTGCCTAAAGCACATCGGTGAGTCCTATTTCATCAAGAAACTTGAGTAATAGGCCCGGTTTCAGTTGTAGTTGTTTTATGGTCACATTGTACATCCCAAAACACTTCCTCCTGCGGGCTAATGTAGCTCCGCAGTTTGTTAGTAAGTGTGTTGGTGTCTCTTCTGCTTCCTTGCAGAATCTACATGTGCCATCTTGGATTATTCCAATTTTCTTTAGATGTCCATTTAATCTACAGTGTCCTGTCAGGAATCCTGTTAGGATTCGCAGTCTATTCCTGCTTCCTTTGACACATTCTGTGATTTCTTTCTTGCCAAAATTGGTTAGAAGATTCTTGGATTGTCTATGCCCAATAAGTGAATTCCAAAGTTCACTCATTTTCTTTTTGTCCTTCTGTCTGAGGTATTCGTTAATAGTGTGGATTCCTATGCCACAGAAGGGTTCGGGTCTATCAGCGGTGTGGCAGCCCCTTTCCTTGCAAGGGTGTCCGCTTTCTCGTTGCCTTCTACTCCCATGTGTCCTGGGACCCAGCAGAGGCTGACTTTATTCTGCGTACCTAATATGTTTAGTTTGGTTTTGCAGTTCAGCACCATCCTTGAACTAATGGTATTTGAGCTTAGTGCTTTGATGGCTGCTTGGCTATCTGACATGATAGCTATATTCTTGTTTTTGTATCCTCTATTTAGATTGAATTGGATACATCTTTCAATTGCGTGAATTTCAGCTTGGAAGATACTGGTGTGCTTTCCCATGGGTTCTGAGTATTTGGTTCCGGGTCCAAACACTCCTGCCCCCGTACCTTCCTGTGTTCTAGATCCATCTGTGTACCAAAGGATGTTGCCATTTTTGTCGCACACCAGTAACAAATACAATAATTTACAAAATCAATTGTTTAAACGGTTCGGCAACTTATATCGGAATTACATCCCAAATCTGGATAAGAGAGTAAAGCAACATATCTATGACTGCAAAAAAAAAACCAACAAAATCCTACAGCACTGGCTACCCACCATTTTGAACACCAAACAAAATTTCGACTCCAACGACCCAAAAATATTACACAAAACACAAATCAAAACAAAAATAAACGTAACTTTTTAGAAATGGTTTATATCAACAAAGATAAGCACAGCATCAATTACAGAACAGACACAAGTAAACTCAGTCGCAGCTACGCCAATATCATTAATCAAATTCAATATCAATAACATTCATATATCTTAATCACATAACACAAAACATATAAAACAACCAAACATTTCTACATAGTCGAATTCTTCAAAAATTTAGGTTTCCATTCTCTAATTATCCTCGTCTATATAATCCTGAAAGGATAATCAGGCCGAACCATTACCCATTCTTTCCCATTGTCGGCTCGTTTTACCTCAAATAAGTCCCAACTTCCTTCCCCACCCATTCAAAATACAACGTATATATACATAAAACAGGAATATCTCATTGGCACTCTCAGGACACACAAGAGTGGCACATCTACATAGAAAAGAAACACTTTGAGCCCTGAAGATGATCTCAACAAAGATCGAAACGATGGTGCGATAAAGAAAATGTTTTTCTAAAATCTACGTCACACAAGATCGCATCTCACGATCTACAAATAATCATTGGCTAACGGTCACTAAACACCACATGTTTTGAAATAGAATAGAATATAAAATAGAAATGCTTTTTATTTCTTTTCCACAAAATAACAACATACAAATATGAACTGTACAAAAAGCATATACACATTTGAGATATTATCAGTCTGCAGACGTTGGCACACATAGTATGTATATAATACATATAAGAAGAATAGAATCCCATATTAAATCGCCTACAGAAAAAATAATACAATAAACAAGCGTGTGTGTATATNCTATCAGCCTCCTAATTCCCTTCCTTGAGATAGAGAATAGCCATTTCGCTTCTGCTGGTTTGATCGCCTTAACAAACTCTTTCGATTGCCTGTGTCCGGGGGATAAATTCCGCTCCCTAAGGAATTGTTTCATGCCGAGTTATTGATACTCTCTTTCGCTGTGCTCATAGAGTGAGGTAAAACCGGTTGTGGCCCGACAAACGCAGTAATAGAACCTTCTTTGTCCAGGCCATCTGCCTTTTCATTGCCATGGTGTCCTTTATGTGCTCGTATCCAAATAAGGGTCATCTTATTCTCAAACCTGAAAGAGATCCTATTGGTAAGATATATAGATTCCTCCACCAGTCGTGAGGTTGACAAATCTTTTTGTAATGCCCTAAGACTAGCCTGACTGTCAGAAAAGATTTTAATATCTTTTCCCTTAATTTTATTTTCCATAAGTGTTCTACAACACACATTGATGGCCGAAATCTCCGCCTGAAAAACGGAGGTGTTATTGCCAAGAGGGGAGGAGATGCTGATTCCTAATTTTGGTATGTAGATACCTGCACCACTCTCTCTTCCTTTCATAAGTGATCCATCTGTGTATCAGTCTATGTTACGATGGTCATCAGCCAGACTATAATTATAATCACAAGGTATGACTACCTGAAAGTGCTTTTTCCCCGAAGGGTTTTAATCTTTTTATAGCATTGTATAAATTCAATTTTTGCACATCGTATATGTGTGTATAATTTAAACAATGTTTATAAATCCCAAGCCCTGAAATTGATCTCAATAAAGATCAAAACGTTGGCACGATAAAGAAAATGTTTTTCTAAAACCTACGTCACACCAGACGGCATCGCATGATCTCCAACTAATCACTAACTAACGATCATTAAACACCACACATTTCTAAAAATAGTTATTTAAATTAGTAAGATCAAAGGAAAATGTTAATTACGTAATCATTTAACAATTAATCAATCAAGAAACTCGTTAATTTCGACTTAAAAAATAAGCGTAGAACCTCTTTCAAAAAAGGTCAAAATTGTAATTAAAAATAAATGGTAATTTCACCGACTTATATTATGTCACTGGAATTAATCGTGTTTTTCAAATTCTTCGTCGAATTGTATAATAAAAGTCGTAACTGAACACTTCCACGTCGTTCAATTGAAGGAAAATCAGTTAGAAACTCGCCCGAATTACAGGGTGTTGTTAATAGAATTTGGATTTAGGAGGGACGTGACAAGGGCCGACCACATCCCGTGAAGTGTTTGATGTGTATCGATCAGGTGGGTCTAATGAATGCCAAGCGGTCAATCGTGCACTCAAATTAAAGCAGGACAACAACACGATAATGTCGTTAATATTCGACGACTAACATTCCAGTATCAGGATGACAACAGGAGCGAAATTAGTATTCAAATTATGCAAGAAGGCAGAAAATCCAAGAAAATAAAAACTAATAAAAGAATATTTTTATGGAAATTCTAACGAAAAGCATATTAACAGCCATTATAACTAAGTATATAAGTCAATTTTATAGAATAAAAAATTATTGGTACACTTTTGTATTTTAACAAGAGTTCTGTGTTTTTGAAAAAAGTCCGAATGGAGGGCCGCTGGATTCGAACCCAGGACTTTTACCCCACTCATCACTGTAGGGTAGGCCCTTCATATGAATTTTTTTTTTCAAAAATGTCGTTAATATTCGACGAGTAACATTCCAATATCAGGATGACAACAGGAGCGAAATTTGTATTCAAATTATGCAAGCAGGCAGAAAATCAAAGAAAATAAAAATTAAAAAAAGATTATTTTTATGGAAATTCTAACAAAAAGCAATTTAACAGCCATTATAACTAAGTATGCATGTCAATATTATAGAATAAAAAAATTTTGGTACACTTTTGTTTTTTAACAAAGGTTTGGTATTTTTGAAAAACGTCTATTCAAATGGAGGGCCGCTGGATTCGAATCGACGCCCTTTACCCCACTCATCACTGTAGGGTAGGTACTGGGTTCGAATCAAGTGGCCCTACGGAGTTTTTTTTTTTTTTTTTTTCAAAAACACCGAACCTTCTTTTAAAAAAAGTTTACGAATATTTTTTTTATTGTATTGTACATATTTTATTGCACCGTACCAACGCCTAAAATGTTGCGGCCACAGTCGTCTATTACCAGAACACTGTTCAAAACGGATTGGGCACAGTTAATTAGTGAGTAAAATGCTAAACAGGAAACAGTGGTTTTAAAAATTAAACAATTAAATTAAACCGGTAGATATTAATATATAACCCACGTAAATAATATACGTACACGTTATAAACTCAGAATACAATTAATTCACGACTCTCCACTGTACCTCTCTCTATCCTATTCTCCCTCTAGTCCGTTCTGAGCATATTATATATTCAGACACATAGTTTATCTCTCTCACCCTCCCTTTATGTTATACTCTCACTCTCTTTCTCTTTCTCTCTCACTGACCTTCTCTATCAGTAACGTTTTTCCCCCTCTTTATATATTTCTCTCCTCTACTCCGTGACACTTCACAAAATGTATAAATAAATACTATATATATTTCTATTTGTTTAACAAAACTACAGATAGTAAAATAGCTTAAGATATAAACCTAGTAGCCTAGAGGGAAAGAGAAGGAGAGAGAGGGAGAGAGAGAGTGAGAGGAGAGCAGGAAAAAGGAGGGTGATAGATGGAAAGAATAAGAATAGAACAATACTAGTTCATGACAAGCTAGAAAGATAATATTTGATATTGTAGATTGAGAGAAGAGTGGTTAGGGATGAGGGTGTGAGAGAGGGCATGAAAAACGAGGGGTAATATAGAAAGAATAGTAATAGAATGCATAATGTTTCAATAAAATTTGATATTGTGGATTGAGAGAAAAGTGGTTAGAAGAAATATAAAAGAGAGAAAGAGAGAGAGAGAGGAAGAGAGTGAGAGGGGGAAGTAGGAAGGGAGAGAAAGAGAGGGAGAGAGAGCACGAAAAACGAGACGATAGATAGAAAGAATAAGAATAGAATGCAAAATGTTTCAATATTAAAAGACAAATCATGACAAACTAGAAAGATAATATTTGATGTTGTAGATTGAGAGAACAGTGGATAGAAGAGGTAGAAAAGAGAGAGAGAGAACGATAAAAAGTTTGTGGGAAAATGCAAAATAATACAGATTGCGCTTCTTTCTTTCTTTGGTTGCAGGTATTTCTTAAAATTGCCCGTATATGTTTGAATAGATCTCTGTGTTTATTTGTTTCTCTAAAAAGAATAAACGTAGAAAAGAGTAATGTTGATATTCATAACTAGTAAGAAATAAATCGAAAAAAATCATTTACATCACATAACCAACACAAACATTTATTCATATAAAAACCTGCGGTCATACACACTGAACATACCATGTATACCTTTAAATACCTCTTATTTAATAATGACAACGCCAACCCACCACTCACACTCTTTCTCTCTCTCTCACTCATTCTTTCCATAACAAAAAGACACAACATTTTAGAGTGTTTTACAAGGGTAAACTGTTGTTTCAAAACTATAGGGTATCATATATGTCTTACTATATATATCTACACGCAAAACCTTACGTTGCCACAATTTTAGGACAAACATTGATAGACTAAGTTTACTCATAGTTTAAATGTACGAAAATACCAGTTTGACCATAAATCACCAAAGAATGAAATAGAATAGTACATACTAATTTTTGACAAAATTTTAATCTTATTGTATGTGTAACAAGTAACAATCAATCGTTCGCTACCCCTAAACTGACAAGCATAATAAACATATATAAGCCTTTGGTACTTTTGTTTTATGTAGGCGACAAAACACAGTAATACGTATTAGTCTTTATATAAGCATTGGTTGAGATAAAAAGTCAGTGTCACGAGCAGGATTCGAACCACGACCTTCGGCTAAATACCTACCAACTTTCCATCACAACCTCACTTTTTGAATTTTCCCTCCTTTTGGAAGTCAGTGTTCCAGTGGATCGATGTCACGATAGCTCAAGTGGTAGAGTAGCGGCGTATTTAGCCGAGGGTCGTGGGNTATATATATATAGTTATTTGATTATGTATAGCCTTCAATGCGTAATAATAATAGGAATCGATAGAGAGGGCATGCGTAAAGCATTTTTACGTTAAAGGCGTTAAATGTTAATTTGGAATAATGTTTCATTTGATTAAACATATCAATTGTTTTAGCTGAAAAACTTTCGGATCCATAAATATACCGTTGTTTATGTTTTCCTGAGTAAAGATTTGTGTAACGCCCGTTATCACACTCAGTTCGGCGAGGCTTGGGTTACCTCATTTCGCCATTAACGGGCTAATATTTAATTTTGGAAAGGCGAAATATCAATCCAACGAGGCGGCATTATTGGAAAACTTTTAATTACTTTTGTTAGTTGGACGGGAGTCTCAAACTGCGCCGTATATAATTCATCTCGGAGGTTCCAGTACACCAAGGTGCTATTCCCAAATAGTCAGTACAAGTGAATCTTTCCATTATATCCTTGTGACTTAGCTTTTCAAATCTTTACATCTGAAAATTGTAACCTTTCCAAATGATTTTAAATGGAAACATTTTGGTTATATTCATCCGTAGATGGTGCATATTTAAACAAATTATGACAAAGAGAGACTATAAGTAGAGAGTAAAAACTCAAGTTGTTTACTTTTGAAACGACATAATAAGGATCCCCATACACAAAATCGTCTAAGAAATTATAGGATAGACTTGTTGGAAAAACAGCCATCGCAAAGAACTGCCATTACGAAATTCTTAGCATAGCAAACCGATGAAAAGCGACCCGACATAAAGTTATTTTTCTTAATGGATTTCTTTTCTTCTCAAACTGAAAGGATTGCCTCTTCTATTCGAACGACCCGACTATGATTACTTCAACCTTCACATCTGAAACTTTGCGTTCAGCCAATAAAAACGTGTAATAATGATACACTTCGACATGTTGTTTTTCTTGTTTTATATTTAATATTTTAAATATACAATAGGAAATTAGTTAAATTATTATGAATAAATATTCTAAAGTTACGTAAAGATAAATAAAATTAAAAATTTTGAAGGGGTGGGGAAGGAAGTCGGAATAAAAAGACATTTTTATATGAGGGGTCGGCTTCTTTGAGACGAAAAGAGCCGACAATGGGAAAAACGTGGGTAATTGGTCGGCCTGATTTTCCTTTCAGGATTACATAGAAATGAAACCTAATTTGTCTAAGAATTCGACTATGTAGAAATGTTTGAGGTGTCTAATGTGATGATTGTTTTATATGTTGTATTATATGTTTTGTGTGATGTGGTGATGATATATGTATGTTAGCGATACTGAATTCGATTAATGATATTAGAGTAGCTGCGACTGAGTTTACATGTGTCTGTTCTGTATTTGATTGATTTATGTTTATCCCTTTTGATGTAAACTATTTCCAAAAAGTTACGTTCATATTTACTTTGTTCTGTGTGTAATATTTTTGGATTGTTAAAGTCGAAATTGTGTTGGTATTAAGTGGTGGGTAGCCAGTGCTGTTGGATTTTGTTTGGGTTTATTGCAATCATAGATATGTTGTTTTACTCTCTTATCCAGATATTGGGATGTAATACCGATGTATGTTGCCGGACAATTTAAACAATTGATTTTATAAATTACGTCAGGTTTGTTTGTTACTGGTGGGAATCTATAATTTTGGAAAAAAGTGTGTGAATTGTTATATAGTTAGTAGTTATAGTTTTTGAAAGCTATTTTAAAGTTATCGGAAGGGAGAAATGTCTTTAATTTATGTGATAGGCCAAAAATGTACGGCATGGCAATGTATGTTGGTTTGTCTGTATTTGATAGATTTGATGTAGTACTATTAGTAATAGTGAAAGGTGTTAGTATTGAGATGTAGTTGTTGATTATTCTTGTGATTATGTTTTTAGGGTAGTGATTGTGATGGAGTTCTATAGGTATGTATGTATATTTTTTGTTCTTGTGGTGTAATGATTCATGGCTTAGGGGAATAATTCTATGAAGTAGCCCGTTGGCAGTGTTTATTATTGTATGAAGAAGATGGTGAGATGTAAAGTTGAGGTAGCGATCTGTGTTTCTTGGTTTTTGATACCAATCTGTGATTAATGTGTCACCTGGTTATTTTATTTCGAGTGTACCTAAAAATGGTATTGTTTTGTTGTTTTCGATTTCATGTGTAAATTGTAGTCGTGGGTGAAAGCTATTAAATGTATCTAATGTAATGTTGGCTAACGGTCACTAAACAGCATACATTTCTATTAATAATTTATACTTTTTCCGTTCATGTCGAAGTTTACCTTTATAAAGATTTTGCTTGATCTGAATTTTTTGTGCATTCATTTGCATTACAAGAAAATTTGGTATTGTATGGTAGGGACAGTCCGAAATTGTGTTTTGTGTTAAGAGAAAGAGAGAGGGAGAGTGAGGGAGAACAGAGAACGAGAGAGAGAGAGAGAGAGAGAGAGAGAGAGAGAGAGAGAGAGAAAGAGAGCGAGAGTGAGAGAGAGAGAGAAATAGATAGACTGACAGACAGATAGATAGATAGATAGATAGATAGATAAATAGATAGATAGATAGATCGATAGATAGATAGAGAGAGAGAGAGAGAGAGAGAGAGAGAGAGAGAGAGTGACTGACAGACAGGCGGAGTTAATGAATGAATGATAAACATTTTATTATATTAATAATCACAAGTTAAGAGGTAGGTAGATAATAAAGATGAAATATCTGTTACGCTTTTGCTTTGCATTTGTTTGCCAAAATTATTTTCAAATATTTTTCTTCGGTAAATTATCACTAAATTATGACTTAAAGGTTTCATGTATTAATTCTATCATTTTTTGACTAATTATTATAACTTAATTACACTATATGTCTTCTATTCGTTCAATTGTTCATCTATGGGTCAGTGTTTTATTCAGCCACATTCCATTCCATTCATATTTCATCTCTTCTCTTAGTTACAAAACTTTTCGAAACATTTTTCAAAAAAAGTAACACATTTGTAGTTTGTTCTTTTTACGGTAGGTAGAAAAATCCTTTTCCCATGTGCAATTACGTTCTTTAGAAGTTATCACATTTAGGTGGTGCACATCGCCCAGGCGGAGGGAGACATATTACATTATTCCAAACGAGGGCGTACGACCGGCCCTTCCCTTCGCACCGGATATCCACTTGGTGACTGATGGTCTCGTTTCCCCCAAACTGTTCTCCGTCCCAAGCCCGCACAGTTGTTCCGTAACATAAACAGTACTTTCCCACTTTTCCTGCAGCAGGACGGACGAAAATATGCCGCCGACTATCAACCCTTGATATATGCAGAACTCAATGTAAGTCAATCAATTATTGTTACACGTTGTAAATTTTAGAGACGTCTAAATTATATGTTTTTGAAAATTTGCAACAGTTTAACGTAAGTAACTTTTAAATTGCGCAAAGACCAGTCCAAAGTTCTCTATTTAAATTCACTTATACAAAATAAAGAAATACAAAAACTAAACTGTTTTTAGTTGGTTAAACCAAAGTAATGAGTTAAATTTAAATTTATAATTTTTATGTAATGGGTGGTTGATGAAAAATTAGTGTTCCGGGCTGGACTTGAACCCATGACCTTTGGCTTAATACGGCACTTCTCTAACCACTTGAGTGTTCGTTAATGTGTGGCCACTTCAAGTGTTGCCGAGAAACGAAATTATTCCGTAAAATTTATTAGGCGACCTTTAAAGGAATGATTATTCCATCTTTTAAGGCTTGGTAATGCCCCTCGTGTGGATAGCCGGTGATCTACCTCAAAAAATCAAAGAATCTTATTTGGGAAATATTCACTAATACAATGCAGAGGGACCACTCTATATTGCTTCTTTAAAATTAAAAAAAATTCTTTAGGATATCAAGAAACGTTATAAAAAATAAAACAAATAATTTTGATAACAAGCAAACAATATAATAATAATTAGGTATTATAAGTGTTAATAATCGGGCCTATAAAAGTTAAAAAAATCTACTTTGATAGTCAAAAAGGAAATTAAATACCAAAAACATGAGACCACAAATGAAAATGGGCCACATAACAGTAATGATTTATATCAATAAAAATTAAAGTGGATACAAAATTAATTGGACTGACTATCTGGCCTACCTGCCTCTAACATGGAAGGGAGAGCCTGGACTTACTTTGTTGTTATAAATTTAAATATCAGGTAAAAAGAGGGAAATTTGAAAAAGTTGAGATGATCAGGTGGTATCCCGGGCCAAGTCACGATAGCAGCGGCGTATTGAGACGAAAGTTTTGGGTTCGGGTACCGCTCGTAACACTAAATTTTCATCAACCAAACTTTATTAAATATTATAAATTAATTTATATAAAAAACGTGTAAATTTACCAATTAAACAATGGACGTATATAGCTGGAAATGGAGTTTCCAAATGAAAGATAAATGTTCTCAATGGATTCAACCTGACGTTGTTCACGCTTTAGCACTCTGTGAAATGAGTCTGCGTTTTCATTTTCAAAATTACTGGTGATCGATAGTGTTTACTTTTGTCAGAACACGTCTCTCGCTTTAAAAAAAAAAGATTATTATCCCTATTGTCCCTACCGTTGTGCTACAATCACATTGGCCAATGTTGAAATTGTATTTATCACTAAATGATTTTTTTTTCTCCGAATTACTTCACGTAGTGAGTTTCTCCGTATCAACGCCGGGTGTTTCCGACCGGGTCGCATTGATGTTGAAGTTATCGTTTGCATGGAGGGTTGTTAGACAAGGGATCTGGCAAGGGTAGAAATCCACAATGTTATCAGAGTAAGCATGAGACATGGCGGGGTCAAAACACAGCCGGCTTGTCCATACATACAGATGCCCCAACCTACATGACACTAATTTCACCCTTTATCTCCCAGCTTATATTTCTATAGAATATTAGTGAGTTATAATCGATTTTTAGTGTACGCAATGCATTTTCAACGTTAAGCACGCTACTGTGAAAAAAGTAATGTAACATCACATCGAACGGACAAATACGAGACTAAATTTTATGAAACTTTACGCTTTTTAACGATGAATTTAACAATTATAATACAAATTTATTAAAGCTGCTATTTACATTTTAAAAAATCCTTTTATACTTTTCTTGATAAACAGAACCAAATCGTATCCTAAGCAGACAAAATATGCTCAACATTGCTATGTGTAAAGAAACATACGGTGTAAAAGATACAACAGTTTTTCCGATTAAAAATACATCTAATTTTTGGATTTATAATATCAGAGTCTTTTTGATTTTTCGTTATTTATAAATTAACATACACATGTCACGAGAAATAATTTCATTTGGGTTGTATAATCTCCTTTTTAATTTAATTAGAAATTTATCATTGATAAAAATGTTACACGCTTACAGACAATGCAGATGCCATAGTAATAATGCAAAAATATTTTGACGCATAGCGATACACAGTATGAAATTATACTGAACTGAAATAAAAACAGTTGAAGCATATGCAGCGTAAGTTTTTTCCCCCATTTTCTTCTTAAACCTATTTACTCTTCAGAATGTGTTAACTATCTTGGGCTCATTCTAGCCAAAAGTTTCACCCTTTTACAAACGGCCATTATTTTTCTTTTATCTTATCAAGAAATTCGACCCTTATGTTTTCCAACAAACTTCTTATTTATAACACCATTATTAAACCAACTCTTCTCTTCCGCAATACTGCGTGGAGTTGTGCCAGTGGAGCCGTTAACTTTCAACAAACGTTGACAAATAAATAATTTTCTTGTAATACCAACCAATTTATTTTGGTAGAGGACACTTAAACAATCTGGACGTCAGTTCCAAATATTTCCTTCTTTATTATTTGAAACTGTACTTTACCGTAATATAAACTGCTCAAAAAATGAATCGGGATATTTGCAATTTATTATTATCCTTATTATTTTAATAAAACTAAACGAAATATTCTTGTTAGATGGGTAAAATGAAACAAAAAATACAAACCAAAAACAAAACATTTGTTACTCCTCATTTTTAATAACGGATTTAAGAGTACTATTCAAGAAGATTATTTATTTTTTAAACGAACACCTTTTCTCGTCTTTTCTCCATTTTAATCTGGTTATATACTTTTTAACCATGGAAAGAGATCATCTTGAACCCGTAGTTCGCAATATTATTGACAGAATGAGACATCGAGGTTACTGGCAAGTGGAAAATGCAGAGGCAATTGGCGTTCATCAGAGAGTTGTCTCCCGGATTTCAACCCGATTCTGAGAGACTGGAAGGGATAATAGGAGGCAGAGTAGTGGTTCTCAGAGCATTATGACGCTAAGGGAGGAGAGAAATGTCATTGGTGCAAGCCGGAACCCTTTCCATAGTGTCCACCAAATCCTAAATGAAGTACATGATGGGTGATACCTTTATGAAGTTGAGAAGTTGGTCCTCCTTGCCTCTTTGAAACGAGCTATGGCAACAGCCCGCCACCAGCAATTCAAGAGAATATGGTGCACTGAGTACTACTACAAAATAACAGCTACAAGAGAACAGCAATTAGAATGCTGTTATGTTTTCAGACTAATCGTGTTTCTGGTATAGCGATAGCAGGCGCCGAAGAGTCTACCGAGAACAGGGGATACGTACAATGCCGCAGTTCATGCTAACGTCAGTACAGTTTTTAGGAGGCGCTGTAATGATCTGAGCTGGGATATACACTAGAAGAAGAATTCCACTCACCGCGGTCCGTTATGTCCAAGAAATAATTGAGGAATAAATCCCTCAAACCAGGGATCTCATTGGAATGTATTTTCGATTTCGATTTTTGGATGACAACGCGAGACCTCATAAAGGCAGAGTTGTTCATCATTGTTTAGAAAATAAAATAAAAGTACTACGGAAAGTAAATACTTAACTTAATAATTAAAATTATAAAATACTTAACTTAATTTTTTTTAAGAGGGCTCGCAACAGCAGAGGTCATATAAACCCCCAGGGTGCCCTTGTTTACAAAACACCATGTAAACACAATTTTTATGTCGGGTTCGAATGCAGGGCCGCTGGATTCGAACCTGGGACCTTCACCTTACAGTGATGAGCGCCGTGTCAAAGCCTAAATCGTTGTGGCCACCGACGCCCCCAATATCCCTATTAATTTTTGAGCAGTTTATATTTTTTAAAAAAATATTACCTAGTTGTTCAAGGTTTCAAAGGAAACTTTCACTGAATCTATTTTAAGAGATTTATGCTGATTAATGTTTGTTTAAACAGGTATTAATAAGCACACATCATTTATGAATAAGTCCAACTCGGCATTTTTTCTTCTCCGCCAAAAATGATTAACTCGTGAAGAAAACAATGGCTTTTACAAACTAAACTCCTAATTGAATTGTATGGGAAAGTTTGATTTAAATTCGTTCGGAACGGCGGCTAAAAAGGATTAGGTTATCAGGGCTAAGGGATCGCCAGAGGATTCTAGAGATAAAACGCCTCTGAAAGCGATGTATCGAGCTTTTTACCGTTCACCGCTCATCCACTTTGTAGAAAATCGGAACAAAGAGCTTTTCCCTCTTAATAAATGCCAAAATATATATACAAGCGCATTATTTATCAGGCCCTACAATTTGCACGTTGTCACATAGTTCTCTAAAGTATAAAAATGTATTAAAAATTCAAAAATATACACAATACCCTTTCGTATGTACAAATAAATAAACTTTTCCTACAGTTTTAATTTATTACAATCCTGTCACGATATTTCCCATTTTGATTTTCAACGAAAAACAATTGTTTTCTTTCATTTCTTTAACTGATTTATCTTTGTTTAATAGTATCTATTTGCCATTTTAGTGAGAAATATAATGGTACAGGTGCTACTTTACAAGAGAAAGGAAAAGCCATCAAGATGTCGCCTGGATACTGAGTTTATCGGAAGAAGGGTTCTCCAGTGATTCAGGGAAACATGGGGCATGATAGATGATCTACGATCTAGTCAAACTTGAATTGTAGACAAGAGACCCTATACATTCGGCATTTCCTATTGCACAATCACAGAGTCACTGGGAATGAGATTCGGCGTATCATTAGGCAAATCGGAAATGTTCCCATATGTATCAGGACAGTAAGATGGAAGAAAGCTCATTGAGTATAACCTTCCAGTGGACATCCCCTTCCGGATGGTATCAGTTTACACATGAACATGAGAATTGGATTGTAGAAAATTTGGTGCCAATTCTTGTTTGTTTTTAATATATTCAGACATCCCGAACGGCCATCTTTTCAGCAAATCTAGACCCTACTGGGTACTGCGTTGAGTATCATCCAGAGCCATCTCTCCTGTTCGGAAAATTGGTTCGAACAATTCAGGCCAACCTACCAGTGGATTACCCGTCACGAATGGCATCAGTTTACATTTGCACATGAGAATTGGATTGTAGAAAATTTGGAGGCAATTCATAGTTTTTTTTTTACTCTATTCAGTAGATCCCGAACTGCCATCTTTTCAGCAAATCTAGACCCTTCTGGGTGTCGCGTCAGGAATCCTCCAGGGCCACCTCCCCTGTTTGGAATGGTGGGAACAATTCAGGCTCACACTTTACAAGACCAAATCCAAGAAAATAGCCTTCACCCTTCTCTCTTCCACTCTACAACAATTCTGTCTCTCTCCCAGCAACCAATGCCGTCCGCTATTTTGTACTTTAAATTAACAAAAGATTTACTTGGAGCCTTACCAATTGAAAAGTTTATCTCACTATAAAACAAACGCCTCATCTACATAATGAATTTGGACGTGAAATGTCGGGTCAACCAAGATTACTCCAACTACCAAAGAATCCAATCGTTCCAGTCAAAAATCTTTCGAACCATAGCCTCAGCTCCCTACTTTGTATCTAACCTTATTATCCTTATGAATGTCCAAATCCCATTTGTCTTCGAAACGGAAAGAAGTCTAATAGACGTCTCAAAACACAAGAGCCTCATCCCAAACCCTCCTTGGCCATCTAATAAGACAAAGTTGCTTGTAAAATATAGAGTTTTCTATACAGAAGTGTTGGTAGGTTTCAAAACCTTAAATGTTAAATTTTTAAGAGTAGACGCTCAGGAGTGAAGTACGCTCCGTGCATTATGGTTCCTCAGCTGCCATTTCGTAGTGGCGATTGATGTACATGAGAGACATTCCCTTTTTATGCTTAGCGAATTAGTCTTTGTAAGACGCTCCAACTTCAAAAAAAGCACTTAGGACATTATTGAGAATAATTTGCTTGAAACACCGATGAGATATTCTAGGTGATGCCTCCATGGAGTTTAGTTTATTATCTAAATATGGTTGAATAGATTGCACTCTCAAGACGGAGTCTAGATTTGAATCTGTTCGAACATGCTTGGGATGTGGGATTCAACGTCGGAGCCAAGGTCCTAATATTGTTCAAGTGCTTGAAAAAAACTTTTAATGAAAAATGGACAAATATCCCACGACACTTTACGAAAAAGTCTTTAAAATAATCCAAAGATACTTAACAGATGTGGTTAGTGTCAGAGGTACAAATCCACTGCATTAAACGTGCTGCTGAATTTTAATCCTTATTAAATCACTACAAGTAAATAGAAAAACCCAGCATTATATAATTTTAAAGCTGAAAAAATATGATGTATGATTTCCTATTTCTAAAAGAACAAAATTTAAAAGTTCCATCATTGTGGCTTATTGAGATTTACAGTGAAACTACGTCCCTCGTTTAATAATTACGCAGCAATCATAAATTACTCATTATTCACCCTTCGTTGACCAAAATCATAAATTATTTTTGATTATTTGGAGATCGTGAGATGCGGTCTGACGTATGTTTTAGAAAAACATATTTTTTATCGCGCCAACGTTTCGATCTTTATTGAGATCATCTTCAGAGCTCAAAGTGTTTGTTTTCCGTGTAGATGGAAAATTCTTCTATGTCGTGTTGAGAGTGCCCAACACTTTTTCTACACGGAAAAAAAACACGTTGAGCCCTGAAGATGATCTCAATAAAGATCGAAACTTTGGCACAATAAAGAAACATTTTTTTTTAAACTTACGTCATGCCAGACCGCATCTCATGATCTCAAAATAATCATTAACTAACGGTCACTAAACACCACATATAAATGATTTTTATTGATTCATTGAATAATCGGAAAGTTACTTTCATTGATACCGTTTTCTTTCACTCAAGTCTGATTAACACAGAGAATGCACAGTTCTCAATCGTTAAGGTTTGCATTGATTTCATCACGGTAATTAACCCAGTCGATCAATATCTCGTCGGGTCTTAATTGGCCGAGACGGGGATATTCAACTGTGAACACCGATCTTGGAGGGCGTTCAATTTTCTAATTCGTTCACAGGAGGAAAACATTGAAAAACGATAAAAATTATATGGCAAATGCTTAATAATTTGTTGCGTTTTGGCTTATGGATACAATTTTTAATGATAATTTCTTCACACCAAATGTAACAATTCAAACCTTGTGAATCCGATTATGCTGAAGATCAAAGGCTAGTAGTAATTCATTAGTAGTAAGTCAGAAATGATTATGATACGAAAGTCAAAAATGTCCAAAAATTTTATGCTTAAAACTGTTTTATTCATTTGTAAATTTCAGCTAATTCATAGAAGCCTAAAGTATATAAGCAGATTTGAGTTTAAAGAATAAGATATAACAACGACGTTTTGATGGAAATTGATGGGTTCAGGTCCGTTTAGCTTCGTTGTTGGTTGGTTGCCAAACTCCTATCGGCATGATCGGAGCCATCAGCGAACACCTTATAACAAGTTACGTTTCCTCACTTTCGTTTAAACACCCTGTATTGTTCTTTACTTTCTACGTATTAGAACATTTAATCCGGAGAATTTTTAACTATTTATTAACGATAGATAGATTTAAAAAATACTATTTCCTAATGATAGAAAAAAAAAGATAAAAATAATACAATATTCCGTACAACTAATTTGATTTATAATCACTTCAGGAAAACGTAGATTGAAAAATTCGTTGTTTACTTTTAATCCTGGCTTACATTTACTTTGTTTTCACATAATCATCGCCCTCGGAATCGAAGATATTAGAGCTTTTGAATACGATATCCGAATAAACAACCCCCCTCCTCGCCGCAAGGAGAACGGTTGGTTTGCCTCAGGAAATTTCATTTGTGAACTTAAGGAGAGAAGCTTCTTAAATAAACTTTGAACCCCGACGGCCCGGTATTTAGTCTCAGGGGGTGAGGGAATTCCCGTCCAAATTTAAAATAACACAAAGCCTATAATCAGTCAAGGAAATTTCTTCTAAGGGTCGTTTAACTAGATTGTTTCCCGAAAGTAGGTTTTTAAAACTGAATTTCACTTTGTCAAAGAAAACTTCGAAGCAATCTCATTTCTGTAGTACATCTCAATTTCAGAAATGTCAAGCGTGTCTTTGCCGAAGTCCACGTTTCCTAACTGATTAAATTAATTAGGATTTTGACGTTTAAAAAATGATAGCGATTTAAGTTTCAGATGGAATGTGAAATGTGAAATCCGAGATGAACAGTGTTAATTAACCTACATGTTAAACAGAAATCGGTTACTAGAGTGAAATGAATGACACAAAGCAACGGGTAATGCGATACGTTTATTCCATGGCCTAGAACATTCAACTTCAAACGCCACATCTTAAATTACAGCTGTTAGCATGAGTAAAACGCAATGCACGATTACAACGAATATATCCTGTTTCATAACAATTGTAATTATTACCTTTTACATGTCCATTTCCTTAGAGTGATGCGTAATTTCACAATGATATGACGAATGCCATGGCACAGTAAGAACATTAATACTGTTAAAATTTTGTTTTTAATTTTTTTCACAAAATTATTTATTTAGTTTGTACTAACAATAATCTAAGTTCAATTATTTCTGAGAAGGTGATATAAGAGTAAACAAACAAAGAAAGAAAGAAAAAGGGGGAGAGAGAGAAAAAGTGAAAGACAGAGAAAAATGGAGGGGAAGCGAGGGAGAGAGATTAATAATAATAATACGGATAAACTTATCTAAATGATAATTAATTTACTAATGCTACTAATGAGAGAGAGAGAAAGAGAGAGAGAGAGAGAGAGAGAGAGAGAGAGATTTTCTTATTTGAATTGAATGAGGTAAATTTGAAGAGGGGGGGGTAGAAATAAATCAATTAGAACTCGCTTTGTAAAATAAAAATGACACATCTGTAATCTCACAAAAACCATACCAGAAAGCTTCATACAATAAAATGCAATGGTTCTTCTTGTAGCAAGCACCTAACAACAAAGGAGGAACTTTTCAGAAGAAATGCTCAAAATGTTTTCCCTCTTCTCAAATGCATAACTGACTTTCTGAATTTCTACCCCCCCCCACCCTTAAAATATACTTTAGCTCACGTTTTCGAACATTCAATTGTTATTTTTCAACTCTGCTAGAACGTTATTTAAAAACCTGGATATATCAACGTAAAGCATATTAGATGAAGAAGTTTTTGTAANTATATATATATATGAAGCAAATTCAAACATTTCAACCGTAGATGATAATTTGATTTTTTTTGTAGTTTATTTTGCTGAAGCGTGAACATATTATTTCCATTAGGTGGTAATAGAAAATAATTTCAAAGAATCAATAACAATAATACTCCATTTGGAGTAAGAGAAAAAGACAGTCCAGTCAATAATAATAATAATAATTACATTTGTATTAAAACATATTAAAAATTATAATGTGTACGCATTACCTTTTACCAACGCAACAGTTATAGGGTTGGGAAGTGAATCAAAATGGGGGCGAATCAATTTTTGATGGAATTTAGCCCACACCTCCTAAATTACTTTTTCTAATTCATCAACTGTCGGCAACCGCTTTGAACACTCCTGGCAAGTTGTCCACGAGACATTATTAATAATATTAAGGTCTTGAGGCCTTGGCCGCCGATCTAAAATTTGAACATATTTTTACTTTTTGCAAATTTCGCCGTGTGAACTGGTGTATTATCTTGGTGGAAAATGACATTTTCTTAGGGAACCATTTCAAAGTATTTTTGAAATTGATTTTCTGTCAATGTGACATGATATTGAAAGTTCATTCGACCAGAAATAAAGACTATGTCAGTTTTGTGATCTTAGCCAATGCCATCCTATATCATAACACTGTCTCCTCCTATTTGCCGCATAGAAAACACTTTTTCTTATTTTTGTAGGTCGGGATAATAGTGAGCCTAACCATCATGACTTTCGAGATGGACTTTTCGACAGTGAACAGGACGTCCTTCTATTGAAATTTCCATTGGACAAAATAAGCGGGTAAGCTTCCTCCGTTTTTCTTTATGCCACGCATTTCGATTTGGTATCCTTTCATTCGAAGTGAGGAACTGCGCGAATGACCCTTTGAACCTTTTTAAAATTTATCTCTAGATCAAAGCTTGCAGCAATTTGAACAGCAGTTAAAGAAGAGTTAGAAGCTACCCTTAAAATTGCCCGTTTTGGTCGTGTTGATAAAGAAGGCGGTCTTTCACGAGATTTTTTTGTCCCACAGCTTTCTAGAAATTTCAAACGATTAAAATCACTTTTCTACTCCTACCAGCATTTTTGAAGGCATCAAAAATGTTATCAGTAAATTATCATAATTAAAAAAGACACAGAAATGGATTACTCTTGTTTACAAGAAGTATTAATTGTTATTTGGGAATAAACTGGAAGTAAGCTATCTTTTTGCCCCATCCCAAATCGAGTATTATTTATTGATTATTAGAAATTATTTATAACTAACAACTAACAGAGAATGTTAAAATTGTAGCAAGATAAACTTCGTATTACAAAAACTTGTAATATAACTGGTCAATATTTTTTTAAGAGGAAAATTTGAATCTTTTTTCCAGGATCTTAAGTATAGCATTTCTTTCTGATATTTTGGTTATTTGTAAGTTAACAATCCGATTTGTCGTGAAACTTAACAAAAATTATGTGAAAAAAAAAACGTTAAAAATATTTAAATGACACATCGTTAAAAAGAAAAAATATGTTCAACATTCAATAACATAAATGATGCCTTTACTTTTTCGGTACAATAACAAAAATATCGCAAATACAATATAAAGTTTTAAATTCAATTTTTTTGTTTGGTAATTGGCCTAGATAATTTATTGATTTTTGTCGTCAAATAAAAAAATATCATTGTCAATTAAACATGTTTTATAATAAAGGTGTAGTTCACTAGATGATTATACGTCCAAATAAATCAACAGAATGAGTAATAAATTATAAAATATAGCGATTTTTTACATATTTCAAATCCTCAACATTTATAACAAAATCCTTTTATTTCAGACGTAAAAATAAATAATGTACAATTCTGCCGTTAAGAATCAATGTTACTTTAATCGGTTTCATTAAAACGAATATATTATAAAATAAACAAACCGATATTACATTTTTTCTTTGTTTCCTTAAGAATCACCATGAAAATAAACAAATAAGAGATAAAATTTTGTTCTCAAACTAAAAACTTAATTATAAATTTGCAAAAACTAAATTTTTTTTACAAAGGTCTGATTTCGCTTTGAAAGTTACGACATCGCAATTTAGGACATGTCGGTTACAGCACTGTTTCATACACGGAAGCCCATAATTCTTGACTAGTTGCATGTAAATCATGGTTCAGTAAATTCCACAACGTCCATTAGACTCGGGAAAAATATGGCCGAACCCACGAATCATAATTTTTCCTTCCAGCGATAGAAAAAACTCCATAATCAAAACGCAGACTTGAAATGGGTAAAAGTAAAATTTCGGTTTTGCGTACCATCTAAACATTTTGCCAGGTAATCCGTCAATCAAGTTGGAAAAAGCTCTCCCGTCATGATACACTGTGATTATTAAAAATTAAACTTGAAATCGCCAAATTATGAACGTGATCATGTTCAACCAATCAAAGATATGAAAACAATGTCTTAATATCTGCGTTTTAATATAGCTGAAACTACAGGAAAATATATTTTTGTAACAATGTACTATTAACATTAATACAATTTTTCGTTAATTTATACTATTAAAATTAGAATTGCAATAAAATGTTTTCACTTTTTCACAATGCACGTGTTTCCGGTTTTTAAGTTTCAAAGTTACGATTCCACAATTTTAGACTTGGTAGCTCACAACGTTGTTTCATTCCAGGGGGAAATAACGCTAGAATGAGTACAATCAAAAAAAGGAATAACCGTAAACTGTTATTATGGCCGCCATTAATCGAATTTTATGGCAAAATCTCAATAGAAAAATTTTGCACAGTGTCTTGCATATTTTAAGCTTAAAATATTTATCTTTTTGTTGTTTTTGTGTTAAAAATGACATGTTTGACAAATGCATTGTTTATTCTGCATTTTGGCTCCAGTTATCAGGTTTTATTTTTTCGACATTTAGATACAAAATCAGTTTTATTACATCTAACTGCGGAATTAAATAATTGTAATCAAATATTACGGAAATATTTCGACTATTATGGTTATAAAAACACTCGCGCCCGTAATCTTTTAAGATCGAAAAAAAGTCTTTTTTAGTTTGTATTGTCTTTTTTGAATACATCCTCCATTGTGTATTTCTCTATTAGGTCTTTTCTGAACCTAAAGTAATTTTGTTTGAAAATTTTGAACAAAAATGCAATTGTTATAATCCTTTTTGTAGATAAAAGTCTACATGGACCCAGCGATCGCATCCCACGTCGTATTTTTTTTTCAAGTACAAATTGTTTTGGTATACATTTCAAATACTAACTCAAATAGGGGAGATGTTTGGCGTCGTCCTACTACTTACTAGACTCTAATCCTGTACCCTTTATTTATTGGATAATGTAAATAAAATTTTAACATACATGGAACGCATCTCATGATCTCTATAAAAATAATTACAAATCATCACAAATAATTATTAATTGACAGTCACTAAATACCACACATTTTAACGTACAAATAAAAAAATCACCCTTGCATACTAAATAAATAAATATTATACAAAAACAACTTATTTTGTGGATTTTCAGTTAACAAATAGTGGGTCTGCGTTATTTTTTGACCGACATAGTGTTAAAGTTGTAACATCTAGAATTATTATTTCAAATTAATCTTTATGGAAGGTATTGGTTGAAATGAAAAAGTTAGTGTCAGGAGGAGGATTCGAACCCACGACTTTCGGCTAAATACCACTTGAGCTATCAGAGCAGCGGCGTATTTAGCCGAAGGTCGTGGGTTCGAATCCCGCTCGTGACACTAACTTTTTCGTTTCAATCAATTCCTTACATAAAGAATAATTAATGGAAAGAAGTTATTTGGTCAATCGAACCAAGAAATATAATGAATTTAATATTGAAAACGTTTATTAGTTTGTAAATATAACGAAAATGATTCATTTTTTAAGGGAAATTTTGATATGTTTTTAATGGATTTAATTGGTTGTCAAGCGGCATAAATCCCGACCAGCTAGTCGTCCTGGTAAAAAAAAGCATCGGTTGACCGCAAAACCGTACTGCAGCACACCTCCAGGCCGCACATTTCACGTTATACCGCCTTAAAAAAAAATAATGAACTGGAACCCAAAATCCCACATATCCATTATCTCTCTTTCATTTCATTTACCACTTATTCAGGTCCATTTCTTACAATTTTTATGTTTTGTAACTTGAGTATATAGCTGATTGCGTTAAAATTATTTATATTTTAATATATAGATTCTGCAATTTTCAAATGTAATAAATGATTTACTGTACAAACCAATGAAAGTGATAACACGACTGACAAAATCAGCGAATCCAAAATGACAGGCCCAAAATTATTTTAAAAAATTCATCACGACGCAGACCTTTAATCTCCCGATGTATTATACGATGTGCCCCGTGAAAGTCAATACAATGCAACAGACAATGTCAAATTGGATTCAAAAGACCATGTTGTCGAAAGGCTGAATCTCAATTGTATTCGAGATAATCAATTTTCACGTTACTTCAACCATGCTCAACTGTATTCCACAAAGTCTAACTTTTCTGTTACAATCACTGAAATGGAGATGTCAAACGCAACCGTACCGATCGTCTTTTCTTCCCGTGTTTTATTGAGTTCTGCATGTAAAAATCTGCCTGTTAATGACCTTCACTCGTTTATACTAATTAGTGCAGAAAAAGCCAAATAGGTGACCGACTATCCACAGAAAGTGATATTTTTGTAATTTCGATCATTGACAGCGGATTTCTTTGTTAACTACAATCTTGTGTTTATTAAATTTTTTAAATATTACACGATTAGATTTAATATGTGTACGAGTTGAAAATTTAAGTTTAATGTTTTTATTACAAAAGTGGAATTCTTGCAAATCAAATATATAATTTTAGCGTTTATTTATTTATTCAAAACGTATACTTTCTCAGTGAAAAATTAACCGGTTTGATTAACAAATGTTCCAGGAAGTTATGAATAATTCGTAGAATTTTTAAAATTCAGTTCACTTCGTTTCTGTTTTATTATTCAATTCTTTCTTTCCTGGAATCATTGTATTGTTTCTTACAGTAAAGCTGCCAAATTTTGGTTCATATCTGTACAAATAGAACAACTAATATTGAATGTTGATCAAGTACATATTATCGAAGGTACAATAGGAATATTTGTGAAATCAAAATCGTCTGACAGACCCAAATGATGGTAAACTATCATTCTCCTTTAAAAAAATTATTGGCTCTTAGAAAACATTGATTTGTAATCTCAATTAATTATTCTTTCTATGTAAGGTCTTGGTTGATATGAAAACGTTAGTGTCACGAGCGGGAATCGAACCCACGACCTTCGGCTAAATACGCCGATACTCTACCACTTGAGTTAGGGTAGTAGAGCAGCGCCCAGCCGTAGGACGTGGGTTCGAATCCCGCTCGTGACATTAGCTTTTTTATCTCAACCAAGACCTTGCATAATAAGAATAATTAATTGAAATGCTTAATATGGTCAATTAGACGACCAAACATAAATGGATTGATTTAGAAGGTGATATAGAGTATTTAGATACCCTACGTGCTAAACCCTGAGTTATTTTTTAAAAAAAGCACAAATTGTTCAATGTTTTGGCCGTCCCGATTGGATGTTTTAAAAAGTCAGCGTTTCTTCTTTTTATTTGTAGATTGGAAGGAGCCCGTTAAGCAAGCCCTGCTAACGATAACTGCCGAATCTATTACCACGGAATGTTCAGTGAAAGTCAAGAAGAAATAAAAAAAGCCACGGTTTTAACGAAATTGGGAGGCTAGATCTCGAGGATGTTCTTGTGATTGAGCAAAACCCTCGTAAACTTTTATCACCCGCGATGTTTGACCTCGGAAAGAAACGAATGGGTGCGATGCGTGAGGGGCCAAAGGGCGTCGGGCCCTTCTACCGTCCCATATACATCAACGTGCTGGAAACAATAAAGGTTGCGCCGGGAGTTTTAATGGCCCATTCGATTTAAACCTCTGCCAGACCCCCGAATTTCCCTTGACGGTTTTTAATTAAGGACACTGATATTAACAAAGGTCCTGGCCCTCGGGCTCCTGTTAGTTACATTTGGTCGGCTAACAACCGGCTTTTTCTAAGCCCACTGTGCTTTTTTTCTCTTACATCAAAGAAAACCCAATACTTTGGTTAATAACTTGGGATTTGTTGGTATTCCTTGATTACTATTGCACTTCGCCTCGGGTGATCGGCGGATCTCCTTTGAGACCAATCTTCCGCTTATCTCCTTTCATTAAATGATGACGTAGATGAAATAAATTTTTAAAAGCTTATAAACAACGTCTTTCCTACAGATTTCTAATTACTTCCGACTTATTTTTATAATTATTCATATATATTTTTTAACAAAGATATTTCCTTTATTCAAATACAACAATTATTAAAATAAATCATACAAACACGACATATTCAACGCAAGGAAATATACAAAAAAACCAATCAACAACACACAAAACATTATTCACCATTTACTAGTTTTCGTGGTCCGCTTGACCAATTAATATCTTCCAATTAATTAAGGTTTTTAGTTGAGATAAAAAAGTCAGTGTCACGAGCGGGATTCGAACCCAAGATCTTCGGCTAGATACGCCGCTGTTCTAACACTTGAGCTATCGTGTCCTCGATCCACTTGCACACTAATCCACACACGATAGCTCAAGTGGTAGAGCAGCGGCGTATCTACACGAATATCGTGGGTTCGAATCCCGCTCGTGACACTAACTTTTTTATCTTAACTAAAAATTATAATTATTAACCATGTTAGAATATGCTCACCAGTAAGGTTTTCAGATTATCCAACTAAAAAACATTCTAGTAGATTGTAGAAAATCTTTGTAACAAAAGTAATAAATTGTAAGAACTCTTCTTGAGGTCTGCTATGTAATAAACCAATAGAATATATATTAGTTAGAAGGTGACTGATCGCCAAATTATGCAGATGAAATCATCGATAATGTAAATAATGATTTGATTTTTGGAATCTAAAAACAAAACGGAAAAAGCAACACAGAAAGTAAGACCCAGGAAGAGCTGTACAATTAAAAAAAAAATTAGGTCCAAAATGCGATGGAAAAATTCAACAAATACAGTAGGAGCTTTTTCTGTTTCTTTATGATAAAATCATCGACAAAATTGTTAGTTTGCTAACATGTAGTTCAGGATGATACGATCATTGGTGTCATCATAAGTTTTGCGGCGTATCTGAAGTTATTTAAGCTGTGTAAAAAGTAACAGGGATATTTGTAATTTATTGTTGTTCTATTAAATTTAATTATTCTTCATAGCTGGATAAAAGAAAATAGAAAATTCAAGCCAAAGTAAAAACATTTGTTAATCCTGATTTTTAAGAACGGATTTAGCTACGAATTGTAGAGATGAAGATTATTAATTTTGTAAACAAACACTTTTCTCCATTGTAATCCAGTTAATGGAAAGGCTACCGTCTAAGAAAAATGTGAAAAAGAAAAATTGAGCCGGATATAAATACTCTCATAACATCTCATCACATCCATCAAGTCATTAACTTTTTTAAATTTTATTTTAAACAAAAGTTATAATTTCAATAAATACTTCTCCAACAAAATGTTTTTTTAATTTGTAATTTTTATACTATCCATTTATGTAACTTTTCCACTTGGGGGTCCGTGGGCAAGTTTTAACTATTGGGTTGTCCGGAAAATAATGCAGGATTTTGGTATTAAACAAAAAAAAAGAAACTAGTTACTTTAAAGCAATGTTCTTTAATCAAAANCATACAAATGAGTAATCCTGTAAACGTAAACAGAATATTTTATATAGATTTTTTTTAATGAAAACTTAAAATCCTGCATTATTTTCCGGACAACCCGATATAAAAAGGGGTCCATGGGTCAAAAAAGTTTGGGAACCACTGATGTAAGCAAAATACTTCTGATGTACTAATTAATTAGAGAACGATGAAATCCTACTAAACAGTAAAGAATTAAATGTAATAAACCAACAGTTTGGTCTTGCCGTGATTGCTATTTCGATACGTCGGACAGGTTTCGGCTTCTCTTCATCGTCAGTAGCAGGTTCGTATCGTAGGAAGGAATAATAAGAATCGATTAAATAAAACACACCTATGAGAAAATATAAACCAAATAAGTAAAGTAATAATAAAATAATATTTAATGTTTTAATTATTATTTTTTACTATTATAACAAGTTTGTGTATAATAACTGATCAGTAAACCTTGTTTTACGTCATGTTCAATGTCACAGTGTTAGCGGAAAAATTGTTGATCCTTTGGAAGGCTTTTATATCATTCGCCCGTCTCAGAATGTCAACGGATGACTGTTGCACGGAAGCATTATTTTCTCATACCTTTCATCGAGTTAATGTAACATTCAATAAATCAATCGAAGGACCAAAGCTCCTGACCGTCAGGTAAAATAACGAATTGTTCAAAATTATTCTATTATATTGCAATAATTCTAAACATTTTTGGGTTTTTACGACGTTTTAAAGATTTTTTATTTTTTATATTAATTTCAGTAAGAGTTTAACCTGTTTTCTAATAATATTATTTCATAATTTTATTAACATATTATCAGTGCGATAAATGTATATCTGGCCAAATCAACACTTTATCCATAAATGTTGCAACAGGGTAATTTCATTTTTACGAAACAAGACATGTACCAATTTTCCAGTTGGTTAAAATTGACATGTCAAAATGCCGAACAACAACACAGCTCTGGGTTGTTTTGTATTTTTTCCAGAGTTGTTCGAACAAACAAGCGGTCCGTTTTAGGTGGTATATAATTGACAATAATGGCACGAGCTTTGTATCTCGGTTCGATCAAGGATTTGTCTGGTCGCACTTTCGGCCTGATGCTCTGCCACAATCCAATTACAGGGCCGCAACACTGCCGAAAACGAATCTCCTATCTCACGTGCTATCTCGGTTCACCGTTTATTCTGTGCTGTTAAACGATACCTATCGATAGTACCAAAGGAGATATGGTACGCTTTGTCAAATAACCCGTCAGCAGGTAGGTGAGTCAGTTTTCATACGCGCTACTGCACGCAAGCACGCATGCGAGTTAAGCGATTTGTAAGAAACTTTACGACAATGAAAAACAGATAAATCTATCGAATTATATTTTAAAATATCTCTTTGCCACTGTTTACGCCAATGAAAACATTTTTTATGTATGAATAGTTAATTAGAAATCTTACCCTTTATTATCTTAAATTTATCATTTTAAAAAATTATGAAAACAGATAATTTGTAAAAATCAATACGTTGGAGGGAGAAACAGGTCATTTTCAGCAAGACGTCGTAAAACATTCAGTCGCTTCCTGGTCTTCGACTTGTACGTACGAACGGGCATGAGCTGTCTCTAGTCAGTCGCTCTGTGGTTTCCGACGGGTACGAACAAACGCACCTTTGACTTCGTCCGGCAAGTGGCTCCCAGACTCCAATCAAGATAAGCACGAACTTATCGTCTGATCTTCACTCGTGAGTCGACATCAAGACGTAGGAACGTTTATATTCTTTGTCTTTTCAACATTGTCATTTTGTGTATCAACTTATCTCTCTCTATATATCTATATTTCTTCTTGTTAACTTTGTTTGTTTCTGGCCAGATCTTAGTTTCCGTATTTATATCATAAATTGTCAATTAATAAAATTAACTATAAAACGAATTATTAAATTTTTATCCATTTACGGAACAGCCGGCAACTATCTCTGGTAGCGCCGGACTTGGAAGGGTAGATATTCAATGTTTACTCCGCCGGCGTATACGAAACATTGGTCCTCCGGGCCGGATATGATGGGGTTTCTTGACTAAAAAATGTTTACAATGACGTAATCAGCCACCTTTGTGAATTTCAAACTTTTTCTTTCAATCTCCCATGAATTACTGTGGAATAAACTAAATCATCTTAGATTAGGTGGCAAAATGATAGACTAATTAAAGCGCTTTACGAAAACGCTCATTTTATGTTAAAAATAGGTTGTGTTAATTAGTTTCTGTTAAATGTAGTGTTGTAAGGCGAATCTTTGTCTCCAACATTGTTTTTCTTCTTTCTATCAAATTTTATAAAATATTTTAAAAAATACGGGACTTAATTGGAGTGAGGCTGGGCGAAGTTGGATACATAATCGCCCTACTATTTGCTGACGTGATCTTATTTTTTGCATAATCAAGCAATGAGACGAATTTTGAAAGTCTTGAACCAATACTGCACGCATACCTTGCTGATAGACAATGGTAAATTGTAGTGTTCTGTATATCCTTTAAGTGCAGAAAAGTTAAAAACCTTTATTATGGAAAAGATAAATTGACTGCGAAAAAGGGTGATTACCTAAGAGTACCTATCAATGCCAATGGAAATTTTATTAAAGAAACTAAACATTTTGTTAAAAAGGGTAATCAATATTTAGAAAATCTAGAAAAACCTAGAACCACACCTGTTAATCTTACAGTCCCGCTAATGTAGTACAATCGTTAATAAAAGTGTTTCAGTATGAAGCCACGATTTGCTTACAATTTGAATGAAACGGGGAGTCGAAATGAGAAGTTTGTGGCATGAGCGATCGAAGTCACAATATAACCCAAGTGGTAGAGCAGCGCCGTAATTAGCCAAAAGTCGTGGGTTCGAATACCGCCTGTGACACAAATTTTTCATTTCGAAAAAAATGTGAATAATTAATTAATTGACAAATTAAATATTTAGGAAATGTTAAGGAAATTCTTGTTAAGGTTGGGTCGGACGTTAAGGAGTACGAAATAAAGCTTATTGAATCTTTAAATTAATTAAGGTTTTTATCTCAACTAAAAACCTTAATTAATTGAAAGATATTAATTGATAAAGCGGACCACGAAAACTAGTAAATGGACTTATTGAATCTGTTGTACACCTACATGTTTGTTCTCCTCGAAAATCTAGGCTATTGGATATGCCAATTAAAATGCCATAATAAAACCCCAGATATAGTACATTATATGCAATAAAAAATATCAAATATAATTTCCAATACAAATATAACAATAAAAAATATGAATGTCAAAGACATCACTTGACTAATAACTAAATTTTTTAAACGTATTTTCTTTTTGTTCTAGGACATTTTCATTTTAAACGAATAAAAAAAATCTCAGGCACACAAAAAATCATATAATTGAAAATATTATTCCAAATAATAATTAAACTTATTTAAATTCATGTTCTTAATGAAAATTGACAACGGGATAAGTTGCAACGCTCATTTTTATTTTACAACATTTATCGTTCAAGAAGTATATTTCTACCTCGAAATATACTTTTCACCGTCAACAGAAGTGAATGGAGCATACTTGTACAAACTTAAAATAACTGTATTGTTGATTCCCTATGTGACACCTTTACTGCTTCCGTTTCATATTTTATTCATTTTCCCCAATTCAGTCAATCCAGTATTGTTGTCAAATAGAATTTTTGTTTTCTCTTGATTATATTCAATATAATCTATAAATATTTTAACATCCAGAGGAGTTAATTTCTGTTTTAAAATGAATATTTTGGAAAAAGTTAGTAGGGGGTTATATATCACAAAAACTCTCAACACGTCACGCAAGAATGGCACAATTACACAGAAGACGACCACTTTGAGCCCTGAAGATGATCTCAATAAAGATCGAAACGTTTGCACGATAAACAAAATGTTTTTCTGAAACCTACATCACACCAGACCGCATCTCAAGATTTCTGAATAATTATATCACAAAAATTAAAGATCACCTTGGCAAAAGTTGTAATTTGCTTATTTTAATTTTAAAAAAATAATAATGAATAAAAAAAGACAGGTCATTTTCCCAATGGAAAATATCAATTGTTATTTCATCTTTTTTTATATGATAAAACTTCTAAAATACCAGTATAACATTATTAATGGCTGGGGGATGAGCATCCACAATTTTTGAAGTTCACTGGTTTTCATTGTTTACCCGTATACCAATTTTCACCTAACTATTTATCCTTTGTGGTTTTATCAAAGCTTTTTTAAATTGTTTGATTTATTTTAATTAAAAGTTTATTGAATGGTGTATTTATTAATTTCAAAGTTTAGCACACATTCATTATATTGTGTGTTTTTTTTTATTGTAAACTGAAATTTATGACATTTTAAAGCTCTTGTATATACTAGTGTGATGATTGTTCCTTTGTGTAATTGTTTAATTGCTTACCTTTTTGTTTAAGTGTTTACCAATTTTCTCTCCGAACAAATGAAGCATGTTTGGCAATGTTTGTTTTCGGGGTTTAATTGTTTGAGTTCTACTCAGTCTTTTGCTGAGTATTTTTATAGTTTTTTTTGTGCTTACAAGAAAATAAAAAATAAAATTGTCATTAAATTGAAGTTTTTTTTGCTGTATTAAAAGTTTTTTTTTTTTCAATCAATTCAAAGAGGAGGTTGACGTCCTTTTATAGGAATCACGGCGGAAAATCAAAGAGGGGCGATACAGTTGTTCACACGTTTTCCATTCCGAGGAGATAATCACTCTTTCATCCCCTTTTTCTGTTAATGATGGATGACTGAATAATAAACGCATCATAGTTGATAGCGAATATTACGTGTGCGTGGTGTGTGTGTCTTCTTTCACGTCCCTTTGTTTCAGTTATTTCTTGTCCAACTTTGGCCATCAAAGGATCCAAGCCCATTTTTTTCTTCTTGTGCACTATACTTCTTTTTCTTTTAGAAGAATACCGATCATTCTGTACCTTAGGAACTCACGCTTCTTTGATCAAAAGACAGTTTCTATCAGCTGAGTTTTTTTCTTAATTGCTAAACTTCTTATTTTATACTCCATTTCCATATTTTTATAATTCATAGATGAGAATAGAGAATTTTATTTCAAGCATGAAAACAATTATGAATAACTTTTATTGTTATATTGATATTAACAAAAAGATTTCAAAAACGTGATACTATTATTTTATTTAAACATTTTTTTGGCAATACTAGGCTGCATATTACACACCGTTATTTGTCAAAGGGATTTTCAAATGGGACTCAGCAGCCAAGACAAATATTATTCGAAGAAATTTAAAACCTAAACCTTGTTGACAAATGTACGATAAAAGTAGAGAAATTAAGCTTTAAAAAGATTGTAATAATGTTGAAATTTAATAAAACTTAGGGGAATTATGAATCTTTAAGAAGCACACCGGATATTTGAAAATAAATATCCTCCTCTTATCCAACCAAAAAATGCCTATTTTTTAATTGAGATAAAAATGTTTGATGTTAATGTTAGTTCTAAAGGGCGCTAAAAATATACACGAACCATATTTTTGCCTATTTTATTAAAAGCGCCTTTTCGTTTTTGTCGCTTTTTTATGTAACTTAATCTCAATAAATACGATTCAGTGCATTATTTGATTAATCCAGTTTAAAATAAAATCGAGCAATATATATGAAACCAATACATATATTAAAAGGGAAAAAAATATTTACAGGACGTTTTGCTCGCGGCCCATTAGCAACAAACTTAGGACGGCTTTTAATATTTTTCAACTTAGTTTTATCAAACATATTGTCCATAAAATCGTGATTCACGCCCGTAGCTTCCCGTTAGATTAGATATTTTTTATTGCTTAAGATACCCTGTCATGAGACATATTGTGAGGGAGACTCGACGGTACATTCCAGAACCCTCACGTTTATTTCATTTATGATTTTCCATAAAATGATAGTGCCATAAAGTGTTTTTCTTTCCTACAACTGTTATTAGAAGTTCTTCTTATTATTTTTTACCAGCAAACCCAGACGGCTTATATAATTGTATTCTTAATTACAAGAAAAATACTGCATTTTTCTATCTCCGTAGTACCTTTCCATGTTTGAAAATTAAATTTTACTTTATAACCATCCGAACAGGAAGACTGAATGAAACTTGTGCAGCACCACTAAAATACAGAATTTACAGTTTTATTTTTTATTGTTTATTTGCATGCAATTCACCACAAAATCTTTATTTAAAAAAAAATAACCTGGTACAAAAGGGGATAGATTTTTAGTTCTGATTTTATTACAAATAATCAATAATTCGTTCGCAGTTAAGCTATTGGATGACCAAATATGTGTATTTGATATCGTGATAGCTCAAGTGGTACAGTAGCGGCGTATCAAGCCGAAGGTCGTAGGTTCGAATCCCGCTCGTGACACTGACTTTTTTATCTCAACTTAAAACCTTAATTAATTGAATGATATTAATTGGTCAAGCGGACCACGAAAAACAGTGAATGTAATGATTTATGTGTGATGTTTTGTGACCGTTTGTCAATGATTATTCGGAGATTGTGAGATGCGGTCTGGTGTGACGTAGGTTTGAAAGAAAAAATTTTTTATCGTGTCAACGTTTCGATTTTTATTGAGATCATCTTCAGGTCCTGAGATTTACAAACATTGCTTAAATTTAACAAATACATGTTGGACGAGGAAAAAACAGAATTTATACAATGCAAAAATTATTTTTGTATATATTCAATCGAAGTATTTGTATTCACTAAAAGTGGGTTTTTTCTGCGTAATTGTGTCATTCTTGTGTGTCGTGTTGAGAGTGCCTGTGAGGTATTGATGTTTTATGTTTATATATGTTAGATTTGAAGGGGTGGTGACGGAAGTCTGGATAGAAAGACATTTTTATATGAGGAGTCAGCTTCTTTGAGGTGAAAGGAGCCGATAATAGGAAAAAATGGGGAATGGTTTGGCCTGATTATCCTTTCAGGATTATATAGATGGGTATAAGTAGGGAAAGGAAAGCCAAATTGTTGAAGAATTAGACTACGTAGAAATGTCTGATGTGTACAATGTGATGATTGTTTTATATGTTAAATTATGTTTTGAGTGATGTGATCATCAGCATATATGTATGTTATCGATATTGAATTTGATTAATGATATTGGCGTAGCTGTGAATGAGTTTCAATGTGTCTGTTCGGTGATTGATGCTGTGTTTATCTCTGTTGATGTAAACCAGTTCTAAAAAGTTTCACTTATGTACCACAAGAGCATAAAGATATACAAACATATAAAACACACTTTATTTAAAAATTAGTCCTACTAAAAACATTTATTTTTCAACTCAACCGCACAATACATACAAATATAAACTAATTTAAACATATGATTGTTGAAACCAGAGTTTGTATGAGATTGTATATGTGTCTTTTTTCATTTATATATTTAAATTTGTTTAATTTTCCGAGCAGGCTTTTGAGTTTTGAATTATTCATAATTGTTTGATTGCGGTTGCGATTCGGTTTGATTGGGATAAAATTGGAAGGCATTCGTTGGTTTTTAAGTTGGCGCGGTGATACAGGTGTTGTCGGAACAACCACTTACAATTCGGAAATACAATTTTCCCGCAACTTGGCGGCCAAGGGCGAATATAATTGTGCTGGAGGCTGTGAATATCAAGTGCTATTTAACAACAGCGGCCGTTTTCCCACCCCCTTGTGAAAAACGTGACGGGAGCTCAAAGTCAGCACAGATTACACTAAACCGGAACGCATTACTGGTTTAGTGTGGAAAGCGGTCAAATTACAACGATTTGGGAATTTTTGAGGAAATAAAAAATCAGATAGTTGTCAACATTCTCGAATATGTGCTTATAAATAAGTATTGTTATATTATACTGTTTCTTCCATTTTGGTAATCTATATAATGGAATGTCAATTATATAGTTCAAAAGGGATGGTATTGGTCGTTGGAAGAAAAATAGAATTTATTGGTAAAGGCTACAACTTCGTCGTATCACCTCTTCACCAATATATTTTATTTTCTTCCATTAACCAATCTCTTTTGGGACTTTACATTGACAACATTCTCACATGGAAACCCACTGAAAGAAACCGAACTGGACAAACGATATAAAACACTTAATATCACGTCGAATCCTTTACTACAAAACAAACGCTTCATCATTTCCACAATCAATCTGGAAGTAGAGAATCAAACTGTGGGGTTCAAACAAGCGTGCGAACAACCACAAAATCCAGTCCCTCCAGTTCGAAATCCTTCGTAATATTGCCCAAGTTCTGATTTGTATCCAAACTTACTGTTCACATAGACTTCTAAATTGCATTGTTTTTGAAAACAAGTCAACTCACTGAAGTGACCCCATAAAAACCTAAACCCTTCCAGACAATCCTCTAACACGTCTAATGTGCCATGGCATCCCGATTTCGTCCTTAGTGGTAAAATTGAATAGTGCTGTGATAAAAGTTTAAACAATAAATGGCTTATTTCTCCCCTCCTTTAAAACAAAATTTATAAATACCAAAGTTGCTTTTAAAACTCAATCGCTGTTATAACAATGTAATAATGATAGAAACCAGTAGAGTTGGTGTAGGGGGACCTCCAACAACCTACTGTCTTGTCCAAGGACTCTCTGGGAGGGGGTGCCATGCCTACTTGCTCCATGTAAAGGGCCAAGGCCTGGTATATGAAGCGAGGAGAACTGAGGGACATGTAAGAGTAAAGGACCCTTCCGATATACGAATGCAAGTTGTTTGTCATCAAGTTTTGAATATTTTGGCAAATTTCAATGCACTAGTTTTCCAGTAGACGACCCTAAACATAGACCACCACAACACAATTGCCATTGGCTTTCTTTATTAGGGTCTGATATGAAAATTGTTTTTGGCTTGTATACTTTAGTCGACTTTTCAACTTGTATACTTTAGTAGACTTTTGTGACAATTTAATAGACACAACCTTGAAAAAGACAAAACGTCAATCCGCACGTGACATAAAGGGCCGAATATCCAAAAAAAAAACCAAAGACTCCAGCATCATCACAAAGCAAATATCATCACAATTTCTAACGAATTACTATTTATGCTATTTATTGAAACTGTAACTTATAATATTATTATTATGTTAATATTAACATTTGTCGGTTTGAAATTCATTACAAGTGTTCTGGTAAATCAAAGATATTCCATTTTCTTCTTAACAATATTTTCAAATTTTTTAACGATCACATAAAACACCAAAAATAATCCACAAAATGGTCAAGAATAAAGGTAGAGAAAATTTTGAAAGTTCGGTTTTGTGTAATGAATGTTATCAAATGTATAAAATGATTAAAAAAATTATTTTCAATCAATGAGTACAAATCAAAGATTTAATTGTTGAAAATTGTCAAAATGAGGAAAAGAGTTCTATCTTTATTTATGGTTTTAAAAATAATATATTCTAAAATAATTATATTAGCTTAGAATTTCAATGATCAATAGAATAGGCTTTAATATTAATTGTCCAACTTCAATAATGGTTGTCAAAAAACTAATGACAATTTTTGAAAATGTTGAATAATTGGCTGTTTTTTAATCATTTCTTTTTCTTCCTCCGCTTTTAAAACAATGTGGTTTCAACAGTAATTTGAAAGGCTTTGTTTTCTCTCAGGTTTTGATTATAGACAATAAGGCAACACACCATCGAAAACGGCTAGATAAAAGAAAGAAACAAAATGCAAAATGTCTGCAGATAAATTTATAAGTTCATCACCCAAATACGTCATAAGAAATCAAATAAAATTCAATTAGGTTGAAGAAAACCTTTTACAGTTTTATTGTTCGTGAAAGATAACATTGTCGGGGAAAAAATAAACAAACGAACAAAGATTGTCCTTCTAGGTTTACTTTTTCCTTCAATTCCTATTCACCCGTTAGCGTCCTAAATCGAAAATTGCTTTCGGCTTTATTTTAAAGCGTTCTGTCCCCACTCATTGATTTGACGGTAAATTGGACGGCGAGTCCACAGAGCATTCGATTTGCGACTTTCGACCGGAATTTATTGTCGGATCCCAATTTGGGAAAATAAATTGTTCGTTTCTTGGAACAAATATCGGCAGTTACCTTTTTTATTGTGAGGAACGGACAGACGTTTGATTCTTGTTATTTCAATCGGTGGCCCCTTAAACGAAATGTAAGCGTAATGAAATTTAAAATAATTGATGTAATTTATAGACATTTGTGCTTCGGAGTATTTCTTAAGCCTGAACTATTTGGATGAGATTTTTGGCAGCTGTACATGTACACGGAATTTTTCAGATTTTTTTTTGTTCACAGGTTTATCAACGAGTCCGCCTTTTGTGACCCGACGGAGATATGGTTCGAACCAAAAGTCGATTTTCTGAGATCATTTTTTTGATCATACGAACATACAATTATTTATCTTTAAAAAATTCAAAATTTTCTTTAAAGAAAATTATATTTTATTCAAAAAATCCCAAACATGGCCAATATCATTCCTAAATGTTTAGTAGCCAAATCAATAATTCTTGTTGACTTTAACATTTCTTGGCTTCTATTTACTTTTTAAGATGCATGAAACACCAATCGTCATATAAACCCCAAGTGGACTTGTTTAAATTAAAAAAAAAATGAAAATGAAAATGCACTGGATTCGGATTCGGATCCACTGGGATTCGATATCGGGACCCAGGCAGTGAGGAGTCGACGGTCAACATTAAAAACTCCTTCCAACGTGCACGACAAATAAAAAATGCCATGGGCATGATCTAATTACTTTCACCATAATTCGAAGCTTCCAACAACAGGCCATAGTTTTCACAACCAAAATATATACCAACCTGAACTACTCACAGTCCTCTCTTATAGAAATATTCGGCTATTCTCATTCCTAACCCTGACAATACAAAATCATATATCCTCTTACAGACCTATTCTTTCAATGTCCAAAATCCTTTAAAGACTCGTTTTAAAGCGCTTAATACCAATCCTAGATTCTCATAAATTGATTCATTCTCATCAATTCGACTTGCGTCCTCATATTTTCACGAACCAACAGTTTCAGAGTTTCAACATAGTTTCATAGATTATTCGGAGAACGTGAGATGCGATCTGGTGTGACGTAAGTTTTAGAAAAACATTTTCTTTATCGTGCCAACGTTTCGATCTTTATTGAGATCATCTTCAGGGCTCAAAGTGCTTGTTCTCCGTGTAGATGTGTCATTCTTGCCTGTCGTCTAAAAACAACCACTTTGAGCCTGAAGATGATCTCAATAAAGATCAAAACCTTGGCACGATAAAGAAAATGTTTTTCTAAAACCTACGTCACACCAGACCGCAGCTCACGATTTCCGAATAATCATTGACTATAGGCCACTAATCACAACACATAGTTTCAGTCAACGCAATTGTCGATACTATCTCCTCTCCTGTAGAAAAAAAAATAGTATGTTCTTAGATGTATTAGAAGCTTTTGATTGGGTCTGGGACCCAGGCATGCTTTGTAAACTTAAACGCTTCCTACCACTCCTTATACACTTACCCTGAAATCCTATCTAACCGGCTGCTTCAGACTAGAGGTGCGTCAATATCGCAATTTCCTTAGCACAACTATGAAAATGTCTTACACCGAAATTCTTCTCGAGCGTCAACACAAAACTAGCCTTATACAAGATTTTCCTGCGACCACATTGAACGTATGGAATGGAAAAGTGGGGTTCTTATAAGCCATTCCAGCGCTTCCAATTTTTCCAATCAAAATTCCTCTGAGAAATCGTCTTAGCTTATATTATTTCACTAACCTCACTACCGCCATCAACATTATTTTGCCAACGAATTGATCCGTTCTTAATTCCAAAAGTTTTACATCAACACTCTACACATACCCATCCCCCTTAAATCTGGCCACCTCGCCTTAATCGACGATGGCCTCTGGACCTCCTTGCCCTCTGATCCATTCCCAGCATCGGTTGGTTTCTCATAGCATGGACTACACTATACTGGGATAAGTATCCGTGCTGTGACCGTTTGAAAAAACGTACATTGATCATATTTGTAACATGTACTAATGTGTACAGTATAAATAAATAATTTTAAAAAAATTGTTCCATTACATTCTTTTGGGAAGATTAAATAGATAAAACATTAATACCACTCGTTTACATATTTGTAACTATTATTTCCCATAAACCAAGCCAGTGATATCGATTTGTAAATAATGACTGTACGGTTAAAGCCGCATATCAGGGAAAAGTTGAATTGAGTGATAATCAGAGCGGGAGTATTGCATAGGCCAGATTTACTCGACAAGGACATTTAAATCCGAATTTCATGTGACAACATGTATCCCCGTTATATTTATCATCAGTGGAACCTTTCCATTTTACATATTTATGCAAAGAGTGTACCCTAGGAACGAAAAGTATTTCCCCACATTTTATACAAGAGTTCCGCGTTTCCTGTCATGGCGCTACCACTGCGTCCTCCGCAAAATATGAGATTTGCCTGCTTCCACCTTGAGAATTACCATAATTGCTTTTACCCGCGTGGAGCCGGGGGTGGAATGAATATTGGCCGGGGACGCGTTCCTAACTACCTCAACCTCCGCCCCTTCCGAGATGCCTAACCTCTCGTATCTAGGAATGAACTTGCCCCTTCACGATAAATAATCTAAAGAACTAGTTTTATTGAGAGACTAAAGTGTATAATTTTAAAGTAAATTTTTATGGATTAATAAACGGTATAATAAACAAAACATAAATATCTGCTGGAACTTTCAAAAATATTGAAGGGGAAGCATTTCGTGTTTGGTTGTGATGTAATATTGGCGTTTTTAGAAATATAGGCCTCAGCCGTTCGTTACTAATCCTTTTCAACAATCCACAAAACATATAATAAGCGATAAAGCCTCAGAATTATTGCAAATAACTCACATTTTAACCAAAATGAGCAGGAAAATATATAAACGTAAAAACTGCATAATAATTATATGGGTTAAGCTGAAAGATTCTCAAAATATTTTCTCGATAATAAAGATATGTTCCAAATTTTTTACAAACTTATTTTTTACACTTTTACATACTATTTATTAACGTATTACGCTTTTGGCAGTGGTCAAGAAAAAAAGGTTCAAAAGAGCTTAAATATTTAACCTAAACCCTGTATGAATGTTTTATAAATAACAATTACTTTATTTAAATCAGACCAACGAGGAAAAAGTAACTGTAGTCTGAATGGTACTTTTGATCAAATGGTGTGACTGTTGTAAGTTTTTAACTATTCAAGAAAATGGATTTTCAAAATATGGATTTGCAAAATATTAAAATTGACATTACATTAAAAGGCTAAAATTTAAACAACAATTATAATTAATTAATATTTATGAAAGTTATTCGTTGAGATAAAAAAGTCAGTGTCACGAGCGGGATTCGAACCCACGACCTTCGGCAAAATACGCCGCTACTGTACCACTTGAGCTATCGTAACTTCTATCCGCTCGGACACACTTCCCATCCCAACCTCTCCTCTCGAATTTTCTCTCCTTTTTGCCATTTTTATTTTTTTTATCTCTACCAATAACTTTCATAAATATTAATTAATTGACAAAAGTTAATTGGTCAATCAGACCACAAACTGTAATGGATTTAACAATTGTAATGGCACTCTCAACACGACACGCAAGAATGGCACAAATCCACAGAAAACAAACACTTTGAGCCCTGAAGAGGATGTCAATAAAGATCGAAACGTTGGCACGATAAAGAAAATGTTTTTCTAAAACCTGCGTCACACCAGACCGCATCTCACGATTTCTGAATAATAATTATAATGTCAGTTATAATATTTCTTTAGCGGGTAAAACAAAAACGTACTGCCAAAGCACATGATTTAACTTATTGTTTTATAAATTTAGGATAGAATATATTACTTTAATTATCAAAAATTGGTTGCTCGATTTGTCCAACATTTTTTGTCCAACATTCGAGGCGTGTCATGCCTTGGCTCCATACAGAGAGCATGTAGGCATGCCACTGGGTTTAAGAATGGTTCTCGGACACGGTAGCGTTTCAGCTTCCTGTTCGGCTTTTTAGGGCAATTGGGAATTTTTTATTGTTTTAGCCGACAAAATATGTGTTTTGTTTTTCTGAATTTTGTATCAGTGAGTGTATTTATTAGAATAAATGGGAGAGGCTGATGGTGAAATAGCATCGCCATCGCCTCTCAAGCTGTGTACGTGACTTGGGTCGATGGCGGAATATTTATAAAAATACCCTATCGACCCCCAATTAGATTATTTTGTTATTGCATGCAGGTCGATAAAGAAATATTGCAGTGTAAATCGGTGAGAATGTATTTATAAGTGTGAATGCGTATTAAATTTGTGTTGCTATATTTTGCATGCGCTCGGGGTTGAAATTCCCAAGCTGTCGGATTCAACAAGAATCTTAACCTTAAATCACGAACCAATGTGTGTTCTATGTGTAACAGCAAAAGAAAAATGAATGCTAGACATAGTGAGCTTACTAAACGAATGCTCTTCAAAATTTGGCAAACTAAATTTAAAGAGGATTAAACTCAGAAGAATGATGAGCCAATATATCGGCCAAGGTATCTGAGAAAACATCTATATAACGTGGGCATATACAAGGGTGCCCCATTTGACAGTCGTGCAATGATGGAGAAGAAACTGTCACCCATATCATATCTGAATTCCAAGCAACAGAAATCATAACCTTGGGTAAAAATTTTTTAGCAACGTCAGTTAATGACCTAATACTCCTTAGGAGAAGGTTTATGTCGGTCCCAATGGTTACTTGCCAAATTAATTAACCTATTTGTGTATTACCAGTTGGGAATCTTGCCCTTACACTGGAATATTCCTACCTGGTTAATAATTTGGGTTAAACAACTCAAGTAAATCAAAAAGAAAATATTTAATCTAACTACAATAATAAGATATATTATCAGTTATATAAAAAAATAGTTCTTCAATTTTGAACTTTTTAACATTACAGATTATTAACTAAAATAATTTACATGTAACCTTTGGGTTCACACATTTGAAAAAAAGAAAATAACAAAACTGAAATATTACTTCCAGGTAAAACAAAAATAGTAAAAATTATCAAAATATTGCCTTCAAAATTTTATGAATTAAAATAAAGAGAAGTAATCGCAGGAGTAATGATGATCGAGCGAAGCAGTCCCTTCAAAGCCCTCTTATTTTTAAGGTGGCTAGAAAAAAAACTCCAAAAAGTCCTTCCTCCTTATTCCGGAAGTATTAAAAGCTTACTCCCCACTCGTCCCCACCTAGTGTGACGAGGTTTAAGCTTGTTCACTGAACTAAAGAACTAGGAAAGTACAATAAGCCAGACTGCTGCAGTGGTTGGGGAACGAAAAGCCCCAAACTTCCTCAGATCCATGTTCAACATCATCATCATCAAATGAAGTAAATTAAGAGTAATGTACTTAAGAGCAGTAATATTATGCTTCTTAAAGAAAAGAAATATTAAGTTTGGTTAGAAAATGCCAAAGTTTTTACTTCTGAGTTTAGTTACTAAAATCATTATTAGTGTAAACAACTAAGCAATTGCATGTTTTTGGGACCATTTAATTATAGGAAAACCGAAAATTTTTGTTCGGAATTACCATCACCTTACATTTTTTGCATTATTTTCCCTTCTTTCTATGCGAATTTTTCATTACTTAATTACTTCATATTTGAATTTGTAATATTATACTATTTACTAAAAAAATGAACTAGTCAACTCAGACAAATGGTAAAATACCTGTGTATTAAGCTTTGTATTTTTCATATATTTTTTGTTATGTATGGAGTAACGTATATTTTACAATAAAGCGGGTTTTATCTTTTTATTTATTTGTCTATCAACATATATTAATTTTTGCTCGAAGAATTTTTTTTCGGCAATGAATCAACAAAACATACATAAGGCAGCATAAACAGCAAAATTTCATAGATCATAAACGTTGAACAGATCTTTTCATTGCGAAATACATTCCTTTTTAAAAACTTTACACTCAAAATTTATTACAAGCAACAAGATATGATTATTAAAAAAGGTTATTAAGGTTACGTTTTTTAATGTTATTACATCTGCAGAAATTTATGGAACGAGCCATAGCATAGGGGACCCAACCCAGAAAAGACCCAGGAAAGCCAAACCCCGATGTTAGAAATGATAAATGATGGAGTGAGTGTGGTGTTCAATCCTTTTTAAAATATAGTTCCTACTCACAGTAAGTTGTTTTGCAACGATCCGGATTTTGAGCTTTTTAGCTCATCATCAGGTTGTAGAAGTCCTTCGACCTGATGATGAGCTAAAAGGCTCGAAATCCGGATCGTTGCAAAACAACATACTGTGAGTAGGAAATATCTTTTTAAAAAGGAATGAACCCCAATGGTTTTCATTTAATGCTGGGGGTGCTTCAAGCAAACGTCCAGCACGGTAAAGTTGTAACAATTACGCTTCGTCGTGTGGATAACAAGAACAACATCGATGAACTCTGGTTAGTAAAAAGTAGAGCAGCTGGGCTGGGAGATAATTGTAGAAAAATCAAATGTGACAACACGCAACAAAACGTAAGTACACGCATTCAATGTCTAATCACTACTGTAATTCAAAAACTTTTTGTGCAGTATGGAAAGTGGGAGTCGCATTAAAACAGAAACAACAGGTATACAGTAAGTTAGTAATAAAATAATATTCATTACAAAGGATTATTTAAATCTGCCATAACAAGAGAGTAAATACATATTTCGCTTTAATTAATAACAAAAGCGTATGTTAATTAAAAGGCAACAAAATCGTTTCTGTACTATGTAAAACCATATTTGTCTTTTTTCTGGCCGTATATATAATGTTTATAATAATAAACGGCAAGGTTTATATGAAAAAATGAATATATATAATTGAAAGAATAATGGATTCACATATCCCATTCATTTTTTAAATTAATTACCGACATTTTCTTTTCTCTCATACTTGCGTTTTTACGGTACTTTTTTAAAATTAATACTGTTATATGTATTATACAAGATTCGTTCTTCGGATCTTTCTGCGCCAACATTTACGAGAATGCAAAAATTAAATGGCTGATACAGAAATAGAAAAATGAATGACTTACTTTTTCTTTATTTCCCCCTTGGTCGTAAAAACACCGCAATAAACTATAGATTTTTTTTTCTTTCCCACGGGTAGGAAAAGTTAATCGCAACCTATCGATCTGTGTTTAAAAGAGAGTATTACAAGTTGACTATCACTTAAGAAACAGGCGTGGTCGCGTGTCAGCATGCGAACACCCTGCTGCTCATAACCACTGTGGAAAAAAATTACACCGGTCCCTGGGGATAGTTGAGTTATCGAACTGCAATTTACAATGATTGCCGACCGGCATTCATCACGGGATTGAATTTTCCTCCATGACTTTTATCTAGCTCAGAATTTCCATATTTAAATTCAGCCCCTCTCAGCTGGATTAATAAGCCATTGCACAGTTCGTCTGAAAAATTTCAAAACCATCTGAAATTCTCAAGTCAATTTTGACTGGTACGTTTTTACCTGTGGATTTACCTGAAAAAATAAAGTAATACAAGTACTTGGCACGACAAAAAACAACCACTAGAAAATATTTACTTTAAAAAATTTCTTTTTTGTATAATAAAGTGAATTTAAGATGGTCGGAATTGTAAATACTATTCACATACATGCGATGTTTCCGTAATTTCGTGTCATAATCACACTTTTTATTAATTATACAGGGAGTTTTACTAGAAAAAAAGGAATTAAATGGACTTTAAACTCAAGAATATAAGAGAACATTTTTTATCTAAGATTCTTTGGTTGTATATCGATGAACAATTTAATTGAAAAATGTGCAGGTAAATAATATAGATATGTACAAATAGATAAGGAAAACAAAACAGACATAAAGTTCAAAAAGCATAATAAAATGTAACAGAAGTTCAAAGATTATTTTTCATTACATCATTTTTTTAAAAGACAAGAAAAATTTATTTCCCTTATCCACAAACTCTTTTATCTCTCCCTCACGCTCTTTCTCTCTTATTAACTCACTACATCACTATATATCTTTCTATTCTTTTTCTGCCTTTTTCTCTCCTTTACCTCTTTTTCACTTTCCGACTCTATTTCTTTTTCGTGTCTCTTTTTTCCTTTCTTTTTTCAATCTATCTCTCTATTTTTCCCTTCTCTCTCTTTCATTTTTCTCTCTGTTCCCTCTCTCTCTCTTTTTCTCTCTCTCTCTATCTATCTATTTATCTTCCACTTTTCTTTCGTTTCACATTCACTCCCTTCCTCACTTTCTATCATTCTTTTACATCATTTTTTCTCTCTTCCTTTCTCTGACTTTTCAACTGCCTAACCTGGGTAATTGTATCATTGATGAATACCTGGAAATCGACACACTCACACACACACGCTCTCACGAGCAACGTCCCAATGTACATATCATATCGTGTTCCCTAGCCCAAGAGGGAAGATAAGAAAGATAGAAAGATTGAACTAAAAAGATAGGGAGAGGGATAGAGAGAGAGAGAGAGAGAGAGAGTGAGTGAGAGAGAGAAAGAGAAAGAGAAAATTAACAAAAGCGGGAGAATGAATGAGATAATTTCTGCCGTAGCTTTTAGTTGAAAAATTTAATTATTCTTGGACCAACGACATATCGTCTTCCCAAAGCAGATATTATATTTATGGCCGTTGCCTATGACTTTCATGTTTCACACTTCTTTAAAATGTCAATCTAACTTAAATTGCGAACCATGCAGTTTATACATGCCTAAGGAAATTCTTCAGTGGTAGGTTCCGAAAAGTTAACTCATACCTGAAACAAACAGAAAAAGCCAAATTATTATATAAATATTCCATTCAATCGAACTAGTACATAGCAAAGACAAATAGAAAATAATGATGGTTGATACCACATATAAGACAGACGTACATAAATATTTTTGCTTATGTAAAATGTAATATGCGAAGTTCATAAATAAAGATATTTTTTTCCTCTCTTCTAAAATAATCCTAATATTAATTAAGCATGCACTGCGCGGATAGTATAATTGTCACATACATAACAAATAATATTATTCTAAAATAAAACGTCCGTTGGCTCATTCTTCCTCTCATCACTCTTTTTATTTTTATTCCCTGGCCATTTAGAATATATCTTAATGGTTCCCGTCTGCTGAATGTATCTAAATAAACGTTTTGAATAAACACTTGTCATATTTTTAGTTTTGAATATAAATACAACCCTGTCATTGAAATAAATCACGCCGTTTATTAATCAGTTTTTCTATTTATGTTACACAATTTAAAGAGACTCTTTTGTAACCTGAATACTTACGGAAAAAACTGATTTCCAATTTTAAAACACCATTGTTATTATCAGTAAGTCATTTAAAAGTTCCACTTTTTATTTAATAGTATATGTTTAATCTAAAAATTTTATACTTCAAGCATTTAATTTCAACCATTTCAATTAATAATATTCCATATTATTCTATACAAAAAAATTATACTCACTGCTTAATGAAATTAATAAATATTTTACTCCTTAAATGGATCAAATCATTAATATCTTGAATTTATATACTACAATGCAATACAATTCCAATAGAAATGCAAACTGTACAAGTAACTTTAAGAAATTATATTCAAACACCTTTAAGGAGAATTATTCTGAAATGATGTGAATTTCAGGACGCGAACGCTTTCAGTTGTACATATATTATTTAAGTTTTGGTGTATCCTTCTAACTCGCATGACGAATGAGGTAGAAAGCCTAATGAAAACTCCAAAGTTGGGTAATATTAAAACACTTCTTGTTCCGGTAACACAGTAGCGTAAGTTTGTAAAACATTGTTTTATTCTTGCAATAACGCACAATTTATATTATCAAATCTATAACCAACTCTATGAGTTTTTTTGTAATAAAATGTGTTTAATATGTTAAAACCATAAAATTATTTTCAATCGTTTTCGTGGTCCGCATGACCAATTAATATCTTTCAATTAAATAGGGTTTCTAGTTGAGATAAATAAGTCAGTGTCACGAGCGGGATTCGAACCCATGATCTTCGGCTAGATACGCCGCTGCTCTATCACTTGAGCTATCGTGACTTCGATCCACTCGGACACTTCCCATCTCAGCCCCAACTTCTTGAATTTTCCCTCCTTTTTGTCATTTTTGAAATGTCGTGTTAGTTGTATTAGACAAATGATTCAATTCAAAATTTCAAAAGGTAGGGTTGAGATGGGAAGTGTCCGAGTGGATCGAAGTCACGATAGCTCAAGTGGTAGAGCAGCGGCGTATCTAGCCGAAGGTCGTGCGTTCGAATCCCGCTCTTAATATTGACTTTTTATCTCAACCAATGCTTATATAAAGACTAATACATATTACTGTGTTTTGTCGCCTATATAAAACAAAAGTACCGAACGCTTTATCTTAACTAAAAGCCATAATTATTTGAATAAAATAATATTTTTATTAGTCAACAGCCATAGTTGCAACACAATTTCAAATTATTGAGAACTTGTCTATTTGATCCCGTTGTAAAGATTTTTTATTCTTTCTTCGAAGTAAAGGATTGTTTATTTCATTTTAAAGCGCCAACTTTGCTGAGAACATCTGATAAAAGGCTCTTGAAATTGTCATCAGAACTTCTGACACTTTCTGTCAACCGAGTGTATGAGAAGGAAATTTATCACTAGTCTACAGCAGACGCTCTTAAATTTGTTCTTCCTTCCTAAGTGAAATATCTGTTCTTTTTTACCCATGCTTTTCCAGACGTTTATTAATAAAACCGGAGTGATTTGAAAACAAGCACCGGAAACCCGTCATCTCTGAAAGGGGCTAAATTTCGACCTGAATTTTCTAAATTGGGCGTTTTCGTAACATTTTCCAATAAAATATAACATTTGAAACCTTGATATATAACCTTCAATATGGTCCGCGTTAAATCGACGTCCAACGAAATTAAATAAAAAGTTGCGCTCCATTCTGATGGAATGAAATGCACTTTTTTCGAACTGTCGTTATATTATGTAGCCTCGTTACACTAGTTATTCTTATAGAAATAAAGTAGAAAGCTTAAATAACAGAGAAGGAGTGTGTTTATGTTTGTTACACACAGACACACATACAGCCTTTCTCCCTCTCTCTCTTACTCACTCTCTCTCTCTCTCTCTCTCTCTCTCTCTCTCTCTCTCTCTCTCTTTCTCTCTCTCTCTCTCTGTATCTATCTATCTATCTATCTACCTCACTATCAGTTTCGATATCTCTTTCTCATATCTACATCTATATTTATATCTAAGTACATTTATGTCTTATTCTCTATCTCTCATTAACTCAGACGCTTGAGTAAGCGAAGTAGTTCACATATATGCACGTAAAATGTGTAATGAGGCGATGTACAAAATGCTCAAACATCAATTTCATTAACTCATCACACACTCAGAGAAGAAGACTAATACATAGAAAACTACAAAGATAGAGAGAAGGAGAGAGAAAGAGAGAGAGAGAGAGAGAGAGAGAGAGAGAGAGAGAGAGAGAAAGAAAGATTTCAGAGATGAACATTGATATTTACAGAGAGAATGATAAATAGATAAATAAATACAAAATCACTGAAATATAGAGAGGGACAGATAGGGTGACGAGAGGCAACAAAAATACAGAAAGATAGAAATATTGATATGAAAAATTGATTAGAAAATTATCCGGTTCATATAATTATTTATCTGGCAGATTTTATATAAGTCAATTTGCAGCAGTGTAAACATAGAGACCTGAATTATTTGATGGTATGTACATAATAGTGTGATAGACAGGTTGGCAGATACGATTTAATAGAGAATAGATTGATAGGCTATAAAGAAGCATACGTTGAAGTAAATAATAAGCTCAATCGATGTCGCACAATAGACTGTCAGTCAGAAAAATAGATAAAGATGAGTGTTTGGGAAGGTAGTGGGAGAGAAAGACATGGTGACATATATAGCAGAAAATGTGTAGAAAAGGAAGGAGATACGACAACATTCTTGTCAATATTTGATTGTGCTTTTCTATATTTTTTCACTGTTGGTATAAAAATAGGGGATCGATAAAAAACAAAGACTAATGTTATAGTCGTTTTGGGTCCTATTATTGCATCACATCCCACCAGAGCTTTGTTGTTTCTTAGATTAGAAAAAATATAAAACACCATGAACCGACGGTTATTGATTGATGTGCAAAGCTCATGGAAAGTATGGGACGGTTAAGACTCGAGCGGGGGATAAAAATCGACAATGCCTGCCCTATCAATATCTAGCGCTAGGAAGTGATCCCATGTAAGCTCTCGGTATCTTTTATTCATGCTCGATCCGGCCATTATTCCCAAGTCGTCTAAAGAAGAGCAGAGGAACAAAACCCTAGTGTTTATTGTTCAATTGATTCATAAGTGCGAATGAATCCGGGGAGAATGAGTGTATGTTCGAATGAAAATCTATTCGCTTAAGAAATGGATTACGCTTCGATTTAAGCAAATGTAATTCCGTCCAATATAACGTGACTTCATCTCTTATAATTTCATTTAGCCCAAAAATACCCAAACATTTACAAATGTCGAATAAACCTCTTGCCTACTCCAAGTGTAGTATCGACATTCGTTATAAAGCATTGTCATAAGGGCCCGCATAATATAAAAGATTTATTTTGTTTCCTCCTCGGCAGGTCGAGAAGATTGGATTGGGAAGGAGACGGTATTATGAAGGAGGAGCATGTGAGTGTGTGGCCCTAGGATAGTATATCATTTGGTTATGCCTCACGGCTCCATCTCCTGGCTTCGTTCCAGAGCGAAACCACTGCCAAATCTCCTGCTTTTTCGTCCCACTGACAATGACCTCTTTTTATTTACTGCCGAAATGTAATATTCGATTGAAATTCAAAACGTTTCCTATCGATAAGGAAATAAATCATTTTAAACATGTCGAACGGTTATGAATTAGTAGCTCGATATAATGAACAAGCACACACACACACACACACACACACACACACACCTCACACACACACACACACACACACCTCACACACACACACACACAAGCAAACATGAATTACAAAAATATTAACATGCACTGAATACTGGTTCATATTCAGTTATTGGAACCAGTGAACCAGTAGTTTTCAAATGTTAACCGCTTGCTTTGAAATAATCACAATTTATCAATAGTTCATTGGTAAGGCAATAAAAAATGTATTGAAACATTTCTATTACGTCATTTCGAATTACCGGGCGTGGAAGGGCAAAGGCAATCGGTCCCGAGGGAGATAAAATTTGCATGCGATCCATGTATAAATAATAACAATCAATGGCAGCTTATTAACAATGATTCTGGGAAATGGTAGTATGAAAACAATTCAACAGGACGAGCCGGGAACAACAGCAAAACGCGTTTTTGTTTCATTTGATTTCGCAAATAAATTATTCTCAGGCCTTTTGTAATGCCCGATGTAACAACGGCAAATTAGTTAATCTGATTTTTTTTTCAAATCATAAAAACTTTTTGTATTTTAACTTAATGGCTTTATGTTTTTCGTACAACGAGATACAAAGGAATTTTTTTTTTAGAGGAGAGTGAAAAAGACGAGGGAAACGAGGTGAATCGAACCCAAGACCGAGCGATCTACGAACTGAGAGTCTACCACAAGACTAACGACGTCCCCTTTTTCTATTTTGATAATACCAAAGGGGCAAATTTGTCAGTGTCATACTTACTCAGATTTATTTTCTATTTTGATAATACCAAAGGGGCAAATTTGTCAGTGTCGTACTTACTCAGATTTAAAGAAAATAAATAACTGACTAAACAAAAATAATTACAGGAAGAAAAATATTAGTTCTTTTCTTTTCATCATTACTGATGTCCTTTTTCTTTTATAAATGATAATTTATTTTTTGTAGGTCATTTTTTAAATAGAAATCACGATTTTGCGATATTTCGGCGGCTCGAGCAATTTTCAAGTAATATATTTTATTGCAAAATTTCATCCTGTGGTCTGTGGGCTGAAAAACGTATTGTTTGATAGGTTTGATTTTCTTCGTTGATTTTGTTAGTTCGGACGAAATTTAGCCTTCTTCGGTGTATGGGTGATTTCTAGTCTAGGCCTAATTTGTAACTAAAAGTTTACTTCATGGAAATCACCCATCCCTGAATATTGAAAAATGCCGAAACACGGCTGAATTAACAAAAATCAGAGAGGAAAGGAAGATCCGGGTGATAAGTAATTATCAAACAAAATATTTCATTTCTGCTATTTTAATTTTACATTATTTTTTGTAAAAGATGTAATATATTTTCTGTATTTAATTAATTCATAATATATTACGTTATCTTTTATGTGTGGTGATTAGTGACCGTTAATCGATAATTATTCAGAAATCGTGAGACGCAGTCTGGTGTGATGTAGGTTTCAGAAAAACATTTTGTTTAACGTGCCAACGTTTCGATCTTTATGGAGATCATCTTCAGGGTCTGGGATTTACAAAACAATGTTTGTAAATCCCAGGCCCTGAAGACGATCTCAATAAAGATCGAAACGTTGGCACGTTAAACAAAATGTTTTTCTGAAACCTACATCACACCAGACCGCATCTCACGATTTCTGAATAGTTGTCTTTTATTCTTAACAAAAAAAGGGCATGTCTTCGTTAGTGTTTCATTTTCTTTGAAAAAAATGCAAATATTTAGAAATTTTTAATGTATTTAACAAAATCCAATTACGGTGAATTTTTGTTAGGACAACCTGTGCAAATTTCATAATCAAAATCATTGATAGACATCACAAAGATTGACTTAGCTTTACTAATCCGACCTAAATTATGAAAAAACTGGGAGGAAAACCCAAGATACAGGGAGAAAAGTGGCGGAGAAAATGCTTTAATCTACGAGTATGGGTAGATACACACTGAGGATGGCAAAATGTCGAAACGCGCTTGACAAAAGATAGGTAGGCAGCCCAAGTCGATAGGTAACTACTAAATGATAAAGCTACACGTATTTTTTCATAATCATTTCTTTTATTCGATTTAAAATTTAGATCCATTAAACTACTGTCAAAATATAAAAAAATAATAATAATACTAGTTTGAGACTTCGTTTAAGATATTGCAGTGAAATGATGGAAACAATTTGAAGAGGAACAAAACATCTGCCCATCTTCTGGACAGTTTTCTCCTCAGAATCGCATTTTGCGCCGATCCGCTCACTGGACAAAAGCCTGGATCAAGCAAGGGCCAAGAGAAACATTTTTGTTGTATTTTCGATAAAGACAAACCGCCTGAAAGTTGACGTTTATTCGTGACACCCTGATGTAGTATTGAAATTAATTTCACTAACACATTAAATTAATTGCATTTGTCGTTAAATTGCAAACTTCTCGTCTTGAAAAGTTTTTAGATACAAGTTGTTGCATGTAAATAGCATTTGTTTATAACAATTTTTACAGTAATTTATATGAGAAAGTAAAATAATCATTTTAATTTTTGTAATAATAATCCATTTATGTTTAGTAGTCTGTTTTCCCAAATTACGGATTTCAAGACCGTACATCAAAAAATAATTAATTAAAATTTTGTAATAATGTTTCTTGTTTGTAATCATATGTACGGATTACAATCAGAACTGTTTCTTTTGTTTCTCCATTTGCCCTTGGGATAAAAAAAATAAAACTACCTGGATTAAGTTTGGATGGCAACATCAGCCTTCTAAATTTACTCCGATTTAACGAGGATTTAATTTTTATATCTGCTCCCTCCGACGCCCCAGATCCTTAATTACTCCTGTTCTTTACTAAGAATAAAAGGACGAGAGATGAAAATGCATAATGAGCACAAATTTACCTAATCTCTTTTTTTTGTTAATGTTTATCTTTTAACAATAAGTTAAAAACGGATTTTCCTCCAGCCCTTTAGCATAGAATATATTTCTTATTGCTAGTGAGCCCAGCAATTTGTACGTATTGGAAACCCGACAGCACCTAAATACAATCGAGTTTCATGAATGTAAAGTTTTAAAAGGGAGTGGAAAGGCGCATTAAGGGAATTGTTGTTCACTTTATAGAGGCCACCCCACAGGAAGCTGGAAGTTCTGGTCCTTTGCCAATGTAGTACACTTAGCTCTCACCCCCCCCCCGTAGCCCTTTTCGTCCGTAGTATTATTAATTCTGTATGTGTCCGCAGCCTCGTTTTCAATTTAATGCCTAAAGATCATTTTAACACCTTTGCAAAAGCGAAAAGTATAAAACAGTCAACAAAAAATAAGGATTTCTCTATAAAAATTTGCAGAATATATCACAGATTTATATTATATGAACGAAATAACTAGTTTTTACAAGATACTGCATTATTTTTTACAATTCATGTGAAATATAAACTCTTCTTTTAAAACGGAAATTGTTAAAACGTGGAACCGATAGCCTTTGTATATAATTTGTGTGAAAATCAATGTCCTCATACTAAATGTTAGCAATTAATTATCTTGTCACGAAATGCTGGACACACCCTCAATTTGAAGAATCCATTTTACGGGACGGGGGATATACATTTCCACTATGCAAATGAAACATCCCTTCATTTATTTACAAAGGCAATAAGAACGGACGGCTACTGTTTGTGTCCAGATGTGCCGCATAAACGTAATATCTTTGATGGGCGTTTGGAAATATATTTACAGTTTTTTAACACGGAATAAAATATATTTTAAAAACGCTACGCACAATTTAAACGCTAGGACCTATCACTTCTCGCCGAGCACCGGCAATTCCAGCTTTTGTAATTTTCTATACATTACCAGCAGGCCTGAGTACCCTCCTTGGATGATGGCAGTCCGCCGTCAGCCCTCAGTCTTATCCGTCCAGAGGCTATCATCAACTAGGCCATTTCAGCCCTCTGCGTAATCAGTTCCTAAATTCAACCCCTTTCACCCTCTCACTCACAGTTAAAAACATCTTTTCTTATTTACACACGATTCACTCCGTTAGGATAGTGGAATACTCGCGATTCCTCCATAACCCTTTACACCTATTATATAACTAACTTAATTGAGGGTCAATGGTACTCAATATTCCGCCATCGACCCGCTCATACATTCCACTGTTGAGCAAAAGTTAGACATGTCTAATGATTAATGATTTATCACTCAGACCGTTAGTCTTGATTGGTAGTAAGTGACTAATTTAGTCATAAGTCACTATAGCTGATAGATAACTAAATTAGTCATGTCTAGTAACTAAATACGAGTGACGACTAATTTAGTCACAATATAGTTAGTCATGACTAAATTTCGATAAATCATGTTCAAATGGGTGCTCAAAAAAATGAAAAATACACAACATCAGTTAAAAAAAAATTATAACAGAAATTGAGTTCATCAAAATGAAAATCCTTTAACGTCTTATTTAACAAAACTCAATCTTCAATTATAAGTAAAACTAAAAGTAAGCCAAAAAATAATTATAATAATAATAGAATAAAAAATTCCTGGAACAAGCTACGCTTTGAAAAGTAAATATGTTTACATAACCGATCAATGGAAAAAATATTTCTTTGAATTAAAATTTATTCCACTTGAAAGGAGAGATTTCTACATTATTTGGAAAATACACCATCTAGGGGTCTTGATTATAATAAAATAGACATGTAGAATTATGTAACTTTGGTTTTCGTTTATGATAACACTTTTTGAAGGTTGGCCTTGAGTATTACTCTCATCTCAAAATTTTTATCCCGAGTCTGTTGGATTTTGGTAAGTTGGTCTTTATAGCCATATGATTAAGAATTTTGATTGAATTAGTTAGATTTTTCCCAACTCGGACACATTCACGCCAATAAATACACTCACTCAAACACAGGATTGGGACAAAAATATCTTTTCAATTAATTAATCTTTAAGTGAAGTAATGGTTGAGATAAAAAAGTCAGTGTCACGAGCGGGATTCGAACCCACGAATCGGCGAAATACGCCCCTGCTCTATCACTTGAGCAATCGTGACTTCGATCTTCTCGGACACTAACTTGCCATCTCAACCCCACCATTTTGAATTTTCCTTTCTTTTTGCTATTTTTCATACGTCGCGTAATCTATTTGATTCTCCGCGACAAATGAAATGGCTACGGAGAGCTTTAGTGAAGTATGCTTTGTGCTTATTAAATCGATTAGGTTTCGTGGTCCGATTGAGGAAATTAATTCTTTTCAATTAATTTATTTAGTCAATCGGACCACGAAACCTAATCGATTATGTACAATACAACAAAACTATTTTATCCAAAAATAGAAACAACGGACCCAGATATTCGAAGCCGTGCCCAAGCACGATGCTCTTTATCTGGTCGTATTCTTTCTGATGATGATCCTTCTTCTACGAGGCAGATCCTCCGAGGTTCACATATCAAATGGTATTGATATTTATTTAGAAATCGTGAGATGCGATCTGGTGTGGTGTAGGTTTCAGAAAAACATTTTCTTTATCGTGCCAACGTTTCGATCTTTATCGAGATCATCTTCAGGGCTCAAAGTGCCCTTCTTCTGTGTAATTGTGCCATTGTTGCGTGTCGTGTCGAGAGTGCCTAATATTGATATTGATATTGGTATTGATATTGATATTTATATTGACTTTTGACCACCCTGCCACCTTCTTTTATTCGTGATTTTAATGCCTTTTTAACGTCCAGAGGGCAGGATAGCGCAGATTAAGTCTAGTGGTTGGGTGGTCCTGGCCTAAGTCAATCCGTCTCGATGTCCAGAGAACAACCACCGTTTTGCCGAAACGCTCCAGTTGAAACACTACACGTGAACAATATGTTTTTATATGATTTATAGAAGCTAGTTCTGCATTTTAATTGAATACGTTTTCTATTGTAACCGGTATAAAACAATCTAATTTAAACTAAGTGTTCATTTCTGTTAACTAAATTTTTAAAAATTCCTGATTACAACTGTTTGTTTTATGAAAATTTCTTTCATTAGATGTAAATTTTATTAACAAACAGATGCCACAGATGTGGGATTAAAATTTTAACGAAAACGTTTTTGGGATCCTTGGTCGAAATATATTAGCCACGTGTTACAGCATTAGTTCCATGAGCAATACAAGATTTAAAAAAACATTAAAGAGCCAAATTTATTTATGTTTTTCAGCCTTTGTGAGACATAAATGAAATTACATTGCAGGATCGTATTAATTAAGATTATATACAAAATGTTACATAAACAAATTACATTATTACATAAGGAAACAAAAATATTTTTTTTAAACATTGGATTTGATATAAGAGGAAAAATTTGATGGAAGCATTTTTTTGCCGACGTACGGTCACTTTACTAAAAAGTAGAAAAAATAAAAAAACATTCAGTTTCGTTTTAAGCACCCTTTTGCACCCATAAATTAGATTTTCATTGAAATAAAAAATTTATTTTCGTGGTCCGATTTGCTGGAACTTTATTTTCGTGGAGGTCCGGTTACTTCACAAGAAAAGTATGTAATTTATTTTAAACAATTCATTCCGATTCGTTTTAATCACTTTTTATCAGCCATAAATACGAATTTTTATAGTAATAAAAAATTAAAATTTTTAGGCTAGATTCTTTGGAAGTTTTTTCGTACTGATGTCCGGTGTTCCACTTCAAATTTAAAATGTTGCCTTGTGAAAGTTCGCCTTCCTTTTCAATATAGAGATAAATTTGTTAGTTCCGTCAAAGCTGTCGCATTTGTCCAATGCTTGAGTTTTTCGCAAGAGATTTCTATTATCATCTATACGGGCTGCTTCTTATTTGCTAGTTGGCCAGCTTATACAAATGGTCGATAACTTGATGTCCGGAACATACTTTATGATAACCTTGTTATGTTCACTTTGAGTCATTTTAGACAATTTCGGGACTTCCAAACTAATTTTGAGCTAAAAGCGTAGGCATTTAGTCCCTTCATAGATGCCAAACTGTCCGAGTGTATTTACATCGCTGGACTTTCTGGATTTTCTTTTTTATCCATTCCTGTGCACTGAGTAAGATTATATTACAGCTTGGAAAAATCGGAGCGAATCAAAGGATTTTGCTAATTTTGCACCGTACCATCTATGATCCATCAAAGTACCATATTAGAGACTGTTCATAGAACTTTGGGTTGCCTTTCTTCTATAAATCTTCGTTATTTCAGACCACGGGTACGTCAAATTTAAGTTTTTCGTTCAGATTGTAAAGTAATTTAGTTAGTTTATTTCTTTAGAATTTGGTGATGACTTCCATAAAAGTTTATTTCCGGTAGTCTTTAATTGGAAGTACCGTCATATATTTTCAACGGTTGTTAATTCAAATTTTTGTTATTATTTTACAATCTTTCAATATATATTTATTAATTGGGGTACATGTTATCCGTCATCATTATTTTTGTAATGAGCAGAACAATTAAATAAGCGATGAATATGAACATATATGAAAATGTTCAAGAAAAACTTTATTTTATCTTTACTAACTTTAAGTAGCCACTCTACATTCATCGGTCATAACCGTTTCACTTAAAAACACAAGATGTTTTCCGCTAGTGTTTGCAGAAATAAAAAGCAAAGATATTAGTCAATATTTATGGAATCTCTTATCTTCTGGATTATGCGTGTAAAAATAAAGTATTATCGTTCCGGTTTCTCGTTGAAAATAATCGTTTTTCCGCTTTCAAAGATAAAATTTGGTTACACAACGTGTGAAAGCCTCAGAATGGAGGATAATTACGTGGTGTGTAAAGGAAAAGCAAATTCAAATAACTTCACCTTGTGGAAGTGAATCCTTGCGCCCTGAGGGCTGACAAGGGGGTTGAGAAGACGTGTCAGGAAAATTGAGAATAAAGTCTTTGTTTGCTTTCAAATTAAATTTTTAAAAACAAAATTACAAAGAAGAAGAAAGTTTAAACAAAATAAACTTTACGGTTTGCGTAATACAAAAACAAAATTGTTTATTTTAAACTTCGAGATAATATTAACAATCAAACCACGTTTTTAACCATTTCGTTATGTCGTATTAATAGAAAAATTAAAGATAATTTAAGGATTTTTAGGAATCTGACGATAATTTACATTCAGAGAAAAACCATGGTATGTTGAAAGCTAACATTTTAAATGAATTAAATATTTCCTTCACTGATTTGTTTTGCTATAATGAACAATTATCCGGATTTCAAGCTTTTAGCTCATCATCAGATGAAGGAGTTCTACAACCACATCTCTCGACATGAATTGCAAAAGTGAACCCGCCGATCCCCCGTCAATGCGACGTTCTAAAGAGAAGCTGGTTTTTAATGGCGCTCAATTCTGAACGTGCAAAAAGCGTGAATTATAACAAAGTAAATATTATATTAGTAAATGCTGTAAGAAAATAATTATGAATTAGTGATTAAAGATAAAAGATAAAAATTAAGTTAGAATATTATAATTAATTATAAAATATTAATATTATTTATCTACCTATTTAAAATGGGAGCTAGATCAAAATCTATTATATTATTAATGCATTTATCTCCATGTTCAATTTTACATTTTTTAATTTCGAATTTCTCAAACCAATCTAGGTCTCTTCCTTTGTTGAAACTATAGAAACTGTTATATTTAAATTTGAATTGATATTATGTTTTGCTTCTGTCAGATGGTCCTTAAATTCCGCTATTCGCACGTTCAAAATTGAGCGGCATTAAAAACTAGCTTCTCATTGGAACGTCGCGTTGGCGGGGGTTCGTCGGTTGTAGAACTCCTTCAGCCTGATGATGAGCTAAAAGCTCGAAATTCGGATCGCTGAAAAACAACTTATTGTGAGTAGGAACTATCTTTTTAAAAGGATTGAACACGGAACTCACTCCGCCATTCATCATTTCTACCAACGGGCCAGATTTAGCGTTCGACGATTCGAAATACGAATGAGTATCGAGAAAGTGTGAATGAATACAATATTGTTGTGTTTTTTATTTTTGTAGTTTTTGGGCTGGAAAACTTCATTTCTTAAATGGGCAGCCCTCTCTTTCTTAAATGTTTTTTTGTTGTCTTTCTTTAGTTTTAAACGATTATTAACAAATTGTTATGGTTTTGCGTGAAGTAATGGTAACCAACTCTCTCTTTTCATTGCAAACACGAATATAAATATGTACAAACTCAGAAGCAACTTAAAAAACATGCTAATATGGTTGATATTAACCCTTCACCAGATTATTCGATATTCCTCGGGGTAACGGGTATGCCCCTCCATTCAGCTAATAAGTTGCATTCACCCACCAGACTTTGTTCACACTACCCCAGAGAACTCGATTTTTCTTTGGTTGTTTAAGAATAAATTTCTTCAATCGCACTAATAACTTACACTCATATATTCGTTCACCCCAGAGTACTCGACATCCGTCGGAGTAATTTGGGATAAACCCTGCCATTGACGCTAATAAATTACTTGCACAACCAATCATTCACACTTCGCCGGACTACTCGATATTTCTAGGATAACCCCTTCATTCACGCACATAAATACATTCATTTCAATAAGTAACACATAACACACAAACGTATATACGTTGCTTCTCATGTACTCGTCCTAAAAAGGACAATGAGTTCAACGTCCACACCTAGCCTATTCGGCCTAATCGGATGTTTTGATTCTCAAGATGAGAGCTGACGCACCTCCGCATACGACAGAAGAGTGTTACTGCCGCAGCATTGGTGTAGAGGCAGCTCAGCCCCGAAGGGCTAAGACAACCTCGCTCCCCGCTTGCCAATTCCGAGAGGTCGGGTCCGCATTAAGCATCGAACCGTATACCGCGCGCAAAGCCAGAATACATCAGCCTGGTCTTCGGCGCACTGCCTAGATAGAGAAGGCCACACTACCTCCCAGAGTAGTGGGGCTTCCCTAGCGTAGAAACTACCGGATACGCTCCAGCCGCGATTTTTTTTCAAGTGTAATTGCTAACTACTCCCTAGAGGAGATCGCCTAAGTTATAAACCTCCAATCGAGCTCAGCCTACACCTACGTGCAAAGCATACTCGAGTAGGAGCAACCGATTCGCTACCCATTCCCATCCTCCATTACTCACGCATTCGAAGGACTTTTCAGCATAATTATAGCGTCCTCAATGCTTATACACTGCCGTCCGATCCGCCGATCCCGTGAGGCCGATGGTCATTCGCAAGTTTCGTGCAAAGATCACAAATAGAAGACAGCCTTTTCTCTAAGTACCCGCCAGGGGTCTCACCACGGCCAACTACGAGTCCATTCCCATTGTAACAGGGGCTAAACCTTGGAAAATTTCTGTTACCCCGTAGTACAGATGGTTATACCTATCCATGCTTTAACGTATATACAGTAATAATAAAAATATATTTATAACTCTGATATTGGATCAGGGATTTTTGTCTACTGGTGTTTTTTCCTCTTCTAGACCCAGCCTCCGTAGACTAAGAAGCAATGTTTTTTACATTTATTTAATTTTGGTGTTTCTTTTATTCGAGAAGATTTTCCATTTGTTTTTATATTGCATTAACAATCGTTCTTTGGAAATCCGTTGGACGATGGAGTGGGCGGAATCGTGTGGTCTCAACGTCTTCTCTAAAATTACTAATTTAACCAAATTTCATGATGTAACATTAAGTTGGACATAGAAATGATAAATGGTGGAGCGAATGTGCTGTTCAATTTTTTAAAAAGATAATTCCTACTGACAGATAGCTGATTCGAAATATTCGGATTTGGCCGACTGTCAATTCAACACTGTCTTACAATTCATGTCGAGAGTCGTGGTTGTGGAACTCTTTCAACCTGATTATCAACTTGAAATCCGAATCGTTGAAAGCAGCTAACTGTGAGTAGGATCTATCTTTTTAAAAAGATTAAGTTAGTCCGGTTTACACACAAATTACATGTTTTCAACCGATGACCCCGCCTTTATATAGAGTCCGAGGTTTATACGGCGCATCGGATTAATTTCCAAATTACCACTGAGTGATTTGCTTTTGCCGGTGAAATGAGCCGAACAACGAGATTACGCGAAACAGCTATACTCTGTTGTGGATTCATTGAATCGTGTTTATACCTGCAAATTTTCTAATAGCATGCTCAAAGAAACATAATACGGTATACTTCCGTGTTTGGTAGCAACGATTTTTTTTCTGGTCATGATCAATTTTTATTTTTTATTTAAAATATATGCAAAATATCTTTTAAATATTTTTCTTTGTTCAACTTTTTCAACAATGATAAAATTGCAGTCGTGTAAAATAAATAATTGGGCTTAGAAATTGAAAATGTCGGTAACATTTTCAGGTCTAACGCTGAGACAGGTTTGTTTAAAAAACGAAGGGAAGCGGAACAGGTATGGCAATGCAATTTCCTTTATAGCTATTTGTTTGTTTTCGACGTTCAGTCGTCCTTGTAATGACGATTCATTCTTCAAATTGTCACGATCCGAATTCCAGCCTGTTTATTTTGTCCGGATGAGTGGACACGTTTTATTTATTTTTGTGAACTTCGTTCACCGAGAAAACCTGTTTGTGAGTTCATAAAAAACAGAAGAAGAAAGAAAACTGGAAAACGGTGTTCAAATGTGAAAAACTAGCTGCATTTATAATAATCGGAGACATTCGTAATAAAGAACAATTTTTAGAAGATACAATAAAAGAATTTTGTTAGTGTGTATTGAGAAATCATGTCACAATTTTCGTTACTAAATATACTATTTTCTTATTTAAAAAAATAACATAATAATAATTTGTTAAAAGTGTTGTTTTTAATTTTCCTATAAGAAAACCTTGCACTGTTTAGCGTAAATTCTGTCATATATTCTTTCTTCTTCCAGCATTATAAACGTTTTCAAATACAAATGAATTAGAAAAAATATGTAAATAAAAAGTACATAATAAAAAAATTATTGCCTTATACATCCATGTGATGTCCTTAGTCAACAAATCCTGATGTTTTTGTTTTAAAAAAATCGCCTGCAAAATTTCAAACTTTTTGATTATAATGTTTAGGTTTTGAAAGGAACAGATGTAAGGAATGAGCTCGTCACCATCCTGACCCTTATTTGCATATAAATAAGACGCAATCCTTCCTAGCTTGTCTCTTGCGGTCTCAGACACATTTTTTACCATATTTTCATAGAAGAGGGTTTCAAAGCTATTGATTTGCCTATGCCTTAGGGAAAGAAAATAAGTGAACCGTGTAGTGCACATAGGCCTCGCAAGGAACGGTCCAAGTATTGAATAAAATTTGCTTGCGGAAACGGACAAAGTTCAAAAATAACCCTTTTTCAATTTTCACTAAATAAATAAATTGAAAAAAAAATATTTGGAGAATATCTCGGATGATTGATTTATTGTACATTTTTCTTCCGCCTGATAGCAACACACATGAACTATGTTTAACCAAACTACAAGTAAAAGGATGTAACGTTTTTATCTAATGCAGAACCAGCTGTCAATAATCAAACTAAAGCATAAATGAAAATAATGTAGTGATTCGAACTGTCCAAAGAAATGTTGCTGTCTTTCTCTTCCTCAAACGTAAATCCCAGTTTTTCAAGAAAACCGTTTAAACACACCACTCCCCTCGTTTTTCCCTCTTTTTGATTTGGATTAAACATTTTTTTAACTATTAATAATGTATGTACAAACTAACATGGAAATGTAGATTTTTTTTTATCGGCCTTATGATCTTTGCATATTAGCCATGACGAATTCTTATATATGTTGTTCAAATTGGGGGTTATAGGGAAAAAAGGGCCAGAGGTGACGGTGGGAATCGAACCCACGACCGCGGCGTGAGAGTCTCTCATGCTAACCACTCGGCTACCGCGGTCCCCCGATGCCGATTAAATTAATTATTCGTAGTTCAAACAATCTAGAAATGACGGCATTGGATCAGTTATTGGGTCCGTCTTTGCTCGCGGGTCGTTCAACTACTCAACCGCCTTCTGCATAGAACCATGTTTAGTGAGGAACTCGCAGACCACCACCATCAACACTAATTGAAGCGTAGTTTATATAATAAATATAATTGTTTCCGTTTTTCCTGAAAACTTTGATCTAATATTATTTTCATTACTAAGCATAAATAAATAAATTTAAAAAAGACCATATATCATTTTATTATTTTTATAGATAAAAATTTTATATATTGTCGTTGTTTGTTATTTATTACGTGAATACACGATTCATTAAACCTAATATGTACAAAATTACACAGAAGTATAAATATTATTGAATGAACTTCAAAACAGTAAATCACAATGCTTATTATTTCGAACGAATATTTATTCGAGATATTTACCTTAATCGTACCTTGCTTACAAGTAGTACCAAGAAAACAATTTACAGTTGAAAACTCAACCTTCCCACCACCACAGAAAAGAGTTTTATTCTGTTTGTTTGTGTAAAGAAAAGTAAACTTCATCTGAATAAATAAAAACTTTCAGGCCGGATGTCAGAAGCAAAAAGGTATACTTTATGTATTACTTCAATTAATTTAAAGATAAACGACAAAAATCTTTTTCAGACAGGGATTACGATACAAATATTTTAACAAAGAAAAATAACAAGATACAAATATTGTGCTTTTTTCATTTTTCATGACTATGGTAAAAAATAATGTGCTTGTCATTCTAAGTATGAATTTTATGGTAGATAACATATTAAACAAAATACAGCATACGGACGATAGTCAATACTCTCGATAGTTTAATGAATTTGATTATCGTTTCTGCGTAAACGGTAAAAGCGCAAAATAAAACACTATTATTATTGTTAGTAGTAGTAGTTAGTAGTAGTAGCAGCATAGTAATTGTTGTAATTCTTTGTATTTTTTTGTTTTTGAATGTTCATTTTATTTATATTTTTGATTTTCGTGCTGCATTGAACAAATAAAATAAATAATAGACAACGCGCTAAACCTATTCTTGAGGCTTATTTAGTTTAGAATATTAACTACAAACTTCCAAAAAAATGTAAGTGGGAGAAATCACGAAGTTTCTATTGGTTGAAGTGGATTATTGGGTTTATGTATTTTGGGTAGACCGTATATTTTCTGGTATAGCGTTGTAACATTTTTACACATATTTTTAAATAATAAAAACCAAATAAGCGTCTTTGATGCTCACGCCATAAAATCTAACCACACATTTTATTTTGAAAATGTAACAATTGTAAAAAGAGAAAAATAATCACCGGTGAAAATTTTGAGGAGCCGACAGATAAACTGAGAGAGATAAAGATTCTTTAAGTTGTAAGTAAGATTGCTGAAGATTAAAAAATTGTTATGATTCAAGTATATTAGACGACACTAGTGACGCCAAATAAACATTGAGAACGTAAGGAGTACAAACTAAAAATGATGTCAATTGGAGCCCTCTCAATACCATTGTTCTTTCTCTTTTGGGGGGAAACCCTTGACATTGTTTTAAAACTATGAAAATAAAAGTAAAAATTCCATGTTCCAAACTATAACTGGGAAGGTTTTTATTTTCTTTTACATAGAACCGATATGTACAGAGATGTATTTCTATTATGTTTTCCGAACGTTATGTACCTTGAAAAAGGACCCATTAAGGCCCGATACGTTGCCTTAACTTTTAGGTTCTGACCATTTAAAATTGTTTTGTTGGCTGCAAAACCCATAAATCAGTCGTTTGTACATAACAACCAGCCATTAACCATGTATTATTTAGATTTCAAGAATCTACAAAATTTAGGAAATGGTTACGTAATTTTTAAAATAAAAACCTTATTTACAGTTATACCACCCGCTAAAAGTGTGATATAACTATTACCTCCTAGCGATTAATAAACGAGTTTTCTTTCATTATTCTATCCAATGTTTTCAAAATAATGAATATATATGTTTTTCTTAGTGACCTTTTGTTTCATAATTTGTTGAAGTCGAGAGGCCCGGTAACGAATATGAGGTAGTTCAGAAAAACACCTTTTTCAGTTTTTGTTGACGTTCCGACCTTATTTCGGATCATCTTCAGGGCATAAAATGTGGTGCTATTCTTGTAGTGTCATATTGGTTTTGTACGAACGTGTTGTGCTAGACTGAATATGCAGTTTGTAACATATATTTGTTTATCTTTTAAATTAATTCGTTATATTTAATGGACTATTGACCAAATTACTTCTTTCTATAAATTAATACATTTTTGTAAGGTTTTGATTGGTTTTGGTAGGGCAGCGGCGTATTTAGCCGAAGGTCGTGGGTCGAATTCCGCTCGGGGCACTAACTTTTTCATTTCAACAAAAACCTTTAAAAAACAATTAATTAATTTTAAATTAATGTTTAATATTTATTAAACTTTTGAATAAAGGATCACATTTCTCGAAAGATCGAGGAAGAAACTGAGATTTTTCTTTCTAATTAGCCTAAACCTTGATCATTTCGTTTCATATAAAAATAAATAATTCAATCACATCAAAACTAAAATAATTAATTTCTTTATTTACTATATTGATAGATGTTTAAAAGTTCCATTGTGTAGTAAATTTGGCATTCTGATTGGAACAATAGTTAACGTTTATCAAGTCGAATGACAGTGACGATTTCAAGTCGTTTCTTTTAATTACAGCTTCGCACGCAGGATAAGTTTCATTAACTATGCAGCCTGCCATCCCATTAATAAAGACCAATATAATCGCCTGCTCGAATTTCCCATCGTGCCATTAAACAACAGTCGTCCGGTGATACAGCGGAACTAGCTGTAGTAAGCGGGTTTATTTCCAGAAAACAAAGAACAAAAACATAAAAACATGATACTGTTTTGCATCGAGATTTCAGGCGATTATTTATTGTATATGTCCTCGTTAACGAATTTCCCATGCGGTTTGAAATCAAGCAAAAGTCCGACTCTGGGAAGGGGGATTTTCAAAATCATTGTTTCTACTGTAGTTGAAATTGATCAAAGTTTGAATAAAACTTCTAATCTATGAACATTCAAAGAACATGAGTACTTCTACTAAAAGATTTATCTCTAAATGCCTATACCAGAATAAGTTGCTTCATCCCATAAATAGTCATTCAGTTTCACACTTTTACGGCTATGTCGTTATGCTAAACCTTCACGACAGGCAGGTCTTGCGATCCAGATTAACAGTATCTGTGCGCCGTACAATTCTCCTTGACACACTCGCTCCCTCTTACATTCTCTCTTTCTATCTATCCATCTATCTATCACCCTCACTTACTTTATTTTCCTCGCACCCTCCTCTTTCTTATCTTATTATATCTCCTTTTCTTTCAGTTTCATTTATTTAGTGTATCTATGAAGGATATCTGAATTTATTGAAGTATGTTTCTATCTATTTTATCTATATTCTAGTTATCTAATCTCTGTCTCTCTCTCTTTCTCTCTCTCTCTTTCTCTCCCGTCTTACTCACTTATTCTATAACTACTTACAAAAGCTACTTAAACACCTGTTTCAGCATAGAGAAAATTATTCTTGAACATTGACATTTTTTCTTTTCTTTTTCATTTCTTTTCTACTCAGATTTCGTTTTTATTCGCTCTTCCTTTTTCTACTCTTCTTCGTTTGCCCTTTCCCTCTGTATCACTCTCAAGAGTACGTTTAACAACGTTTTCATTTTCTCTCTGGTCTCACTTTCTCGCTCATCCCTCTCTCTTTCTCCCTCTCTCTCTCTCTCTCTCTCTCTCTCTCTCTCTCTCTCTCTCTCTCTCCCTCCCCCCCTCTCTCTCTCTCTCTCTCTCTCTCTCTCTCTCTCTCTCTCTCTCTCTCTCTTTCTCTCTCTCTCTCTCTCCTTTCGCTCACTTATTCTCTATCTATATGTTTTCATCAAAGCTACTTAATCACCTTTTTCAGCATAAGGTGTGAGAGTTATTCTTGAACACTGACACTTTTTTTAATAACATTTATTTGATAGTAGCTGGCAGATTTTATATTTATTATCGAAATAGTTATTTCCATTGCAAATTTTATAAACCGTCTTAATTACCATACTGTGCAGTCATTAAACAAAACATTCAGAAGAAGCGAAACTAAATCTAAAATTTACTTGGATGTAAACTTGGACAAGTCTACTTACTACCACTAACTATCCAAGGGGCTGAATTGGCCTAAAACTTTGCCATGTTCGACAATCAACTGATGTTTGGACCAACAGCGAAACAAGGTCTCCATCTTAATGGCAAACTCTCAACTTCGTGTATTTGCAATTATGAACTGTAACGGTGGATTTTGTTATTTGATGGAAAGCTCTCATGGATTGAAGGAATTCACCTGAGCCGGAATTTTAAATTCCGTTTACCTTTGAAACGTTCCGACCCTCGGGAGATACGAGCCCAACGAGAAATGTGCGATTTAACAGCGAAGATGTAATCGCCATACGTGACTTGGTTTGATTTCTACACCAAAAAGACCGAGGGATAAAAAATTTTAATATAGTCGAAATTTATAACTAATTAAATTAAATAGCTGGTCTTCTGCGATGTATTTACAAATATATAACTGACATTTTAAATTTATTACAAAAAATCGTAAATGCTACGCCGATTTAGAAAATATAAAATTTCTTATCAAGCACTTTATTTCAGAACATCCAAACACAACTTCAATGATTTTTTATCAATAAAAATATACATGAATTTACGAATAAAATGGTCCAGTTTTATGTGAAAAAGTATAAAGTACTTTTTTTAAAAAGGAACATTGTGGAAGTGAATCGACAACAGTAAATATGATTGCTCATAACCACACGGCAATTGTCTATGTTAGCACTTTATAAAACACTTAAATGTGTTTTCCACCCACACCGAGCGTTATGGTAGACCAAGAGTTCGATTCTTTAATGAACTAAATTGATCACTATTTCGTCATCTTGAAACTTCGGAAATTCTCATGTTTTTAGCATTCTCATATTCCCGAGGATAGTGCGTAGAGGCAAACAGTGGAAAACATTTTCTAAAGCGCGTGATAGCATAATCCGCCAACATGTTTTAGCATAGTTTCCGTCTTTAATTATAGTTTATCGCATCTACATTTAAATAGCTATCTATTTTAACCTCCAAAGAGAATCCTTCTAATGTCTCCTTTTCCAGTTAAATAGACAACTGATAGGAAAGTTCAATATATCAATATAAAAGACATGATTTAAAGAGTGGGTAAAGTTTAAGCATTCCGATCAATGCTGAATATGAGGTCAAATAAATAAACGGGATAATTGGGAATATTTCGAAAGGAAGTTAATATTTTTACAAATAAATTTTAGTTGCGGGAACGAACCGGTATTAAAGTTGGTAAAATCACTAATTCTAAGATTACAAAAACTCTAATTACGGACAACAAAAAGTTTTTTTGAAATTGCATAATTTAGGTTCGGGGTAAAAAAAACAGGGGCGGTCGCCAAGTGTCTCAGTATCGTAGGAAGGAGAATCGGCAGCGAAATATTATCATACTAAACAAAATTTATTTCTCTCTCTCTCTCTCTCTCTCTCTCTCTCTCTCTCTCTTCATCCTTCTCCCTCACTCACTCTCTCTCTCCATCCTTCTCTCTCTCACTCACTCTCTCTCTCTCTCACTCTTTTTCTACCGCCCCCTCTCTCACTCTCACTCTCTCTCACTCTTTCTCTACCCTCTCTCTCTCGTTATTCACTACCCATCTCTTTTTATAAAAGCCACCTAATTACCTTTTCAGCAGAAAGCATGGGAGTTACCAGTGTTAAGTCAATGTCATATTATATTTCAATTAATTAAGGTTTTTAGTTGAGATAAAAAAGTCAGTGTTAAGAGCGGGATTCGAATGGTTGTTCATGCGGTAGAGTAGAGGCGTATCTAGTCGAAGGTCGTGGGTTCGAATCCCGCTCGTGACACTGACTTTTTATCCCAAATTTATATATATCTCTTTTGGAGTTACAATGTTAACTTGAAATGGGTCATAATATTTTTGCGATTTGCTACCATTTCTGACAGGGACTTTAGATTGACTGTATTACATTTTAACGTGGATTTGCCTGTATTCATGTGGAGTTAACTCAATAAAAATAGGTATTTTTATGCAACTAAATTATTCCCTAGTTGTATACCTACAAAATACTATTTTACGTACATCTAACTGACTGTACATATCCATAAAATTGTTTACACATTAAAATTTTATTGTTAATAGTTAATGGCAAATGTATGAACGAATTTATTCTTTTGTAAAACAGTATTAAGTTCCATAGTAAAAACCAAATTTGGGCCTGGTCATTTTACTTTTTATGAAAAATATAAATCAAGTTCTTACAAACGTTTTATGGTGTGGTATATTTTTTTAATTAAAGAAATATTTTATTATCATTTTACGTTTTTTTAAGTATTTTATACGTAATAATGTTGGAAGTAATTTCATATTTCATTACGAACAAAATGTTTTAAAGTGTGATGCATTTTAAGTTTTATAGAGTTATTATTTATACAGGAACTACTTAAAGATTTAAATAGGGCAAGTACGTAAATCTTTATTAATTTATTCATTGACATCATAATTAAATTAGTTTTCTTCTGTTTTAGTATTAATTTTGGCTGTGCAGCCTAATTATTTGTTGGCTTATTAAAATAAATTTTAATCTGTAGGCTAAGAATGGTTCCGGTTGAAATATTATGGACTTTTTTTGTGATAAATGTGAGTTTTAAAATATGGCATGATTGTTTATTTGATAAAGCAGTTAACATTTTTACTATTTTCATATACAACTCGCAAAAGAAATTCCTCGGAATAGGTAACGAACATTTCTCAGGGAACTTACAAAGGTTAACCCGTGTCTTCAGTCTAAATAAACCTTGACTGGCCCCGGGGATATTCCATCTGATGACTAAGGGTTCTGTCACACCGGGCCCGGAGCCATTCCGTACACACAACAGGTGTGGTTCCTCCCTCTGTATATTTTCCTAAAGGAAGACTCCCAGGGCGATTCCCCCTTCATTATTTCAGACATCATTTAATCCTTTCCTCAGCCTTTGGTAAGCGTAAGAGCTTATGATTATCACCTAGTTTGATGTTAATACTGTTATCTTAGAGTTTAAATAAAAGAACTGTCAACTTATAATTTAAAACAAATATTTCCAACGTGAGCAATGCAAGAATTGTATTGCAGAAAATGTAGTAAAATCAATTAAAAACGTTTTTCTATGCATTATACATTGCAAAACCTATGAAGTGGAGTATTTTTGTAGTTGGTAATTGACAGAACTCATCTTATAATGAACTGAATTACTATGGTAGTAAAAATATAACTTTATTTTCTAAAAATAATAAGATACTTTTTTTTATTTACAAGGCAATCTACAGCATGGCATATCGCCGTCTTCTGTAGATCGATATTTTATTTCATTTCTAAATAGCCTCGTTCTTGTTGGTTTCTTTGATTCGTACTTTTCACACAAAAATGAATAGAAAAAGAATAATTCTCTTTTTTTACTTACAAAGAGAAGCTACCAATTCGACTAAATCGATTTAAATGAGGCTTGTTTTGATGATAGTAGATTGAAAAATATTCGACGCTCGTCCGACCGTTTTTTGCCAAAGTTAAGAAATAAACAAGTTTGTTTGCTTTTGGTCTGAATGAATTTCAAGTCTTTTACATATAATTAATTTGTTTTTGACCTTGTTAAATGTACTTAGACAAACAGCTCAAAAATGAATAGAAATATCATTAATTTATTCTTATTCTATTAATTTTAATTAAATTTATACATATATTTTTTTTTGTTAGATGGTAAAATTAGAAAATACCAACAAAAAGGAACAAATCTTACTCATAATTTTTAATAACGGATTTACATGTGTAAACACGAAGAGTACTCATTTTGTAAACATGTAACACTAGATGAAAAGAATAGTTAATTGGAATAATTAGTATGATCAATAATGGTCACTAAACAAATATGGCTTAAGTTAAAACTACATACCGGTAAACTTTCTACACCGACTTCCTTCCCCACCCCTTCAAAATCCAACATATATAGGGTGAGTAATTTTGTGACGCACCATTGGAAAATCAACGTGGGTGCGTCTAATTATGACTCGGCACATTTTATTTTGTTAGTCTCCTACCAAAAAATAGGCGAGTCACTTTTCGACACACCATTCGTTAAAAATTAGTTTTAGTAGGTTGGAAGGAAAATAAGCAAAACCAATATTACTAAAACATTCAAACAATGTAAAAATTTTAAAAAAATTCTTCACAAATTAATTTGATTAAGGTTTAAGAGTATTTTTTTTGTCCGATCATCGTTTTACGATAGACTAGGCAATTGTGTTGCAGCAAATGGAGGTCTGTTCGAACAATTATTATAATGATTTTGAACATTTTTGGTTTGCTAACAAAGGCGATTGTTACATTTATTTAATTTTTTTACTTTACCAGAAAAAAAGGAGATGGTTAAATTTATTTAATTTTTTACTTTACCAGAAAAAAGGCGATTGTTACATTTATTTACTTTCTTTACTTTGCCAGATAAACACTCTTAAACCTTAATCAAATTAATTTGTGAAGAATTTTTTTTTAATTTTTACATTGTGTTTGAATAATGTTTTAATAATATTGGTTTTGTTTATTTTCCTTTCAACCTACTAAAACTAATTTGTAACAGATGGTGCGTCGAAAAGTGACTCGCCTATTTTTTGGTACGAGACTAACAAAATAAAGTGTGTCGAGTCATAATTAGACGCAACAACGTTGATTTTCCTATGGTGCACCGAAAATAGACTCACTTCCTTTTTTTAATGTTAAAATCAAAAGAAATAGGCCTTGAGTCAGATTTAAAAGCACCCACGTCGATTTTCCAATGGTGCACCGAAAATTAATTCACTTTCTTTTATTAACGTATTAATCAAAGGAAATAAGCCTCGAGTTAGATTTAAACGCACCCACGTTGATTTTCCAATGGTGTGTCAAAAAATGACTCACCCTGTATAAACATAAAACAGCAATATCTCACTGGCACTCTCAACACGACACGCAAGAACGGCACAGTTACACAGAAGACAAAAACATTTTGAGTGAGTAGAAATACATTGATTGAATATTAAAAAAATAAAAAAAATATTTTACATTTTATAAATTCTCTTTTTCACATCCTAAATGTATTTGTTAAATGTAAACAATGTTTGTAAATCCCAGGCCCAGAAGATGATCTCAATAAAGATCGAAACGTTGGCATGATAAAGAAAGTGTTTTTCTGAAACCTACATCACACCAGACCGCATCTCACGATTTCTGAATAGTTAAAACTACCTTTGAAATGCTGTACTGTTTTACCTTTATAGTCTTTGACAACAACTCACCTCCATAAAATGGGCATCCTCCCAAATAACAAATGTTCATGTGACAATTCTACAATAGCAGGTGGGAATCGTGTACTATTTGCCTGCTTTCTCAAACTTCATGGAAGAGAACTTATTTATCTTGAAACACTGGTGAAAAACAAAGTGCCACTATCGACCTACGTTAATTTAATTTGAAGGTATATTAAGAACATTGAAAACCTGGATCCCATTTTTGCATTTATCAAAAAAAATAACATAGATATTTAAAGAAATTTTAATAAAGAAGGAAAAAATAGTTATATTGGATCTAGTGGACAATGTTGACAGGCGTAGGCTGGACCGTGCCGGGCCTAGCGGGCGGGGCGCGCTGGCTGGTTCGACACTTTTGGCCTCTAGGGTGAGTTTGGTCCGGGATTGTGGGATGGATGCGGACTTTTCCATGGGCGCCAGGTGCCGTGTAGATGGTTTTTATCCGCATCCATCTGGACCAATCTGCGATAAAGTAAAAGAAGGGTAGAAGGAGGCAGGTGGGAGGCCTGGGTGCCGCCAGTCTTGGCGGGGAAGAGCTGTGGACTGTCCGCAGGACCCATTAGCAGGTCACTAGATGTACTAATGTACAAAGCCCAAAAAGAAAAAAAAACATTACGTATAAGTGGCAATGCGCAAGGTAATATACACAAAATGAAAAACAAGAGTGGAAAAAATATCCAATGGTATTACTCCAATGTTTCTCAAATATTGTCTGTTTAATTAATACTTGTTTCATTACCACTTTCATCATTATCACCATCATTTCCCAGGAGATCTCGCGGCCATTGTCTCTTCAGTCGGAGGGGAGGGTTTGAGGGGATTCGAGGTTCTGATGTGCTGATTTACGGCAGTTGGTTGGTTTTTATGAAATTTACTGTAACGGGAACGGATTTCATCTTGAACGAAACGGATGTGTAAGTCTGATGTGTAATTAGGTTCGATATATAAAATGGAGAGTATTTTTCGTAGTATTAAGGGCTGGGCAGTTTGAATGCGGCGGATGTTGGAATGTTGGCTGAACCGCACACTTCCAGTCCGTAAGTCCATATCAGCTTAACTATGGTGTTGTAAAGCATCATTTTATTTTTAAGTTGGAGTTAACTTGGAACGTTTGTCAAAAAGTCGTCCAAGAGTTCTATATCGCGTCATAACCTCCTGACGTTTCAGACGTACGTGAGGATTCGACGTCAGGCGTTTGTCGATGTACGGTACGAGGAGCTTGACAGCGGTTGCGAAAGGAATATGATTTAAGAAAATACTAGGAAAATATTTTGTACGTAGATTGAAGTAATGTGAGTGGATTTGCCTGTTAAATTTTATACTTTTCTTTTTACGCCAAACCTCTAGTAATGAGATGTCGTTGAAGGTTTCGAGTGGAAATGACAAGGTCGGAGTTCATAGAGAGAATTGCTCTAGCATCAAATAACTTTAAACTGTTGCCATAAAATTTATTAATACTTCCCGACACCAAAGAGTAATTTAATGTGTATTGACGTTTAATTTTAGAAAGTACAGCCGAGATAAATAATAAATTCTAGTATCCTCATTCACTTAGAATTGAGCAAACATTTAACCTAATTAATGCTTGTGTAATGTAATAATTAATTATTCCTATTCTATTACTTATTGTTCTCAAAACATATTAGCGTAGAATAAATAAAAAATTATTTTGATAATTTTAATCGGAAGAAAAAATACGTCAAATATTCCGGCTTAAATTCACAATGTAAATTTAAATTAAATTTTAACCGCGTTCGTCGGTGAAACTTCTGAAAGAGCTTATGTTTGGGAAATTACGGAAGGAAGTTATTAATTGGAAAGGTTCGCAGTTCTAAAAAGTTTACCGTTTCTTCTGATCAATCGAATCATCCATGATGTAAGATTACGCTTAGTTGTTTAACCGGCAGTTAATTTTTTTATCGATAAAGTGAAAATTTCTGAAAGGTAATTATGTCTATAAAGGGAAAATGGAAACCTTAACTTTAAAATAAGCTACTTGAGGGAAAAAGGTATGTGTCTAAAACATTTTAACCCATCCATCCTTTTTATCGTTCCTAAATCTGACGAATTTATTTATTACCTTGGACACTTTAAAAGCCCTGAAAATCACTAATGGAATCGGAAAATTACCAACAGACAAGACACTGACAAATTCATATTTGACAAAAATGGAGTAGACGTCGAAACATGCTAATTCGGAGATAATTGCATCAGATCTGATACACAGACAAACACACAGACAAGAACGAAAATAAAAGGTAGGTGAAAAATAAAATATAAGACCACTTAGAGACAATGCAGAAAATCAAACTGCACGAATCACATCACAGAAAACCATTACGAACACACAGCAATACCGACAAACATGAAACTATTTCACGATATACAAAAAATGAAGAAACGTAGCATATTTAATCCGAACTCATAGAAACAAAAATAAACAAAAGTTTAGATATATCTGACTAACTATTCAAAACACGACTAATTATAAAAATCACCAAGGCCGACCGGAACAATAAAAATATGTGCTTTAATCCGCCAAAAGCGTCGACACATGCACCTTTTCTCTCCCGACACTATAAAGGTGACTTGAACTCACAGAAATCACACAACCTAACATTGAAAATGACCAATTATTTTCCTAGTTATTCTCAACGCTTTTAGATTTATGTGGTGTCCCCTCACATCCATTCGGAACGGGCTGTTTCAGCTCATAAAACAAGTTTTGATACCAAGACGGGTGCCTCTACAAGGTACTACGATACCCTTCACCTTTCCTCATCACCGAATAAACTAAAGCTGTTATCTGTCTGTCAAAGTTTATCCTGCAGGACCTCACCTAGCGATCGGGCTTCCAAACGCTTCACCTGGTCAATCTAATTCACCATGTCATCTATTTTAGTACGCTATAATTTGATGCTCCGGATGATTCAGTGTGCCTAGGAGAAGATCATTGCCGTATACTGTTCCCATCTTTACGCATGAGTGTTGAGACCCATGATGATCTTTAAGGCCCGGACGTATCCCCGGGGGACTTCTCGGACGCCCAGTGTTCTCAAAGAGAAACCAGGAAGATTTTACATGAATGGACTTGTCACATCCCTTGGCTAGCGATGTGGTGCAATGCTAACCAAGTTCAGAAGTGCTCTGAAAAGGACACAACCATACATGTGCCTTGAAAAAGGCAGATTCGTGTTTTCCGGCACGACCTTTCAGCCGTGCCTTTCACCATCCTCGGAGAGATAGAGAAGCCATTCTACCTCCGGCTCCGGTTGGCCGGCAATCTCCAGCTAAGGTACAATTTGTTTATAAACCACGACCACCACGAGTCCAACCCCAATTAGTAACCCGCTTGGATACTCAACTCCCGTGGTTCAGTATTATTTTTAAGGTGGGACTGATCGCCAATTCATGAGTTCATACGATCCCCCTACAGATGCACTCGCTGTCTGAGAGGTGCGGATTCAGTAACCCAGGAAGCTTCCGCCAAAGCAGTGGGAGGAAGGTAGGAAAAAGGAAATGGGTAAGGAAGGATAGGGAAGGTTATAAGGAATTTAGCCTCCATCATTGGTTACCCCATTGGTAGGAAGGTGTCCCTGTGAGTAGAACAATATACGAACACTGATAAGTGTGTCCTTAACAACAGCCCACAAGCTCCAAGACTGCAAGATCAAAAGCAAGCTTAGGATCAGAAAGTCGCCTGTTTGGTCGGCATAACAGCTACTAGGAGTAACGTCCCTACAGTTGAGCTTTTAAATTTATGTGGTGTCCCTCTTACAGCCATTCGCAGAGGACTGTTTCGGCTCATGAAACAAGTTTCGATCCCGAGACGGGTGCCTCTACAAGATACCATTCACACTGAGAACCAACGAGCATGGATCAGGGATGTTTGATTCTCGCCGCTTTGAAGTTGTCTATGTTTTTGTTCTATCAACGTCAAAGTTGTTTTTCATATTCAATTTTACTTTTTTCTTATAGAAACACAAATAATGTTTGTTTCTAATTCGTTTACGTGGTTGCTTATGTACCTACAATGTTTATCCCCTATATCAAATTTTACATATTTTTTGGTTGTTTTTGAAATAAAGAAAATTCCAGAATCGCACACAGTTCCAAGATATGTCACAGGAAAACAATTTAGAGTTGCAAAGTCTCAAGGAAGTGAGGGCGGTTTAACAAGCAAAGTAATTTAAAGTACACATGGAAAAAGTCTGTTTGGCTGAGAGTTGGCCGAAAAGAGTTTTAGTGTTTAACTTCGAGATCTCCGGGGTGACCCCACTCCCAATTCTGCATTCATCCGGGGCCACCTCCTGAAAATTTCAAAAGCAAACTGAATTATAAAGACAGAGTTGCGGACTTTTGCGGTTTCTATTGACAGTACAATTTCACCAATTTCTTTTACCCTAATTTTCAGTCAAGTAGGCCGGAAATTTTAGGGAATTTTGGCTTTTTCCATTAACACTTGGGCCCTCAATTTGCTTGATTTTTTATGACATTTCGTGTCACTTCATCTTTAAACATAATACTTATTTTAAAAAAACGATAGTTATCGTTTAATGGGTCATTTACTATCATTGCCTGCTGTTCAAATTTTAGTCTTATAAATTATCGTAATAAATAATTATTAAACCAGTATTTTGTTTTTATCATTTCAATTCCATTTAACTACATTTTTCTTTGTTATTCTTAATGCCAAAAAGCTAAAAATAATCTTCGCAACAAGATCTGTAAATGCAGTGGTGAAGAATAAAAAGGTATCCGCCACAATTTTATGACCCAAAGGACAGGCCTCCTAAAATATAAATAACAAATAAAAAAGAGCCGACCAGCTTACCATCAAGAAAACACGACAGGTCTAAAATTAGAATATGTAATAACAACCTCAGACATAGTAGTTCAAATCTAAAAGGACATATTTCATTTCTGGAATGACATGTCCTTACAGCAGATAAAAGGGAAGTCCTTTGGAAGCATTGACTTACGCCTATCAGACGTATGATGTGGAACGGCTCATTCAAAGACAACTTAAATTTTTAACAACTTTTTTACCTCTAAAGTTCAACCACTATCCTATTTACAGTCACTCTTACCGTCCTTGGAAATGTTAGCACTGAGTCTTCACGAAAATTTGAGAAACTTAAATATGTGCAACTGTACATATATTTATGATTTTTTTGTCCTGCTAATGACCTTAAAATAGGTCTAAAGGTTGATAGTAGATAAAAAGAGGTTGCCACGAGGCCTTCTGTACCTCGACCTGAGTAGATCTATTGTTCTACTTTGTTTATATAACTCACTGGCCAGGTTCAGGTCGTTAATCAACTTCCGTAGCCTTCTCAGCGGGTCCTATAGTGTACGACCCTGCTTGTGGTTTTTGCTGTTCTAGTTGCAAGAACCTGCATCTACATAGACCTTCACAGAAATATAAAATGTGTTCTGCGGTCTCCTCCTCTTCCTGGAACAATCTGGACAGTATTTCTTATGTCTGTACCCCTATTAGGTGCATGTGCTTTAAGTGGCAGTGCCCTGTCAGGAGTCCAACCAGTATCCTGATGCAGTGAAACTTGGCAGTAACTTGATCCAAAGTGTTCGATTCTTTAACACGGAAAAGGCTTACGTTTTAAGTCAACTATTATTCTGCATACCCAGTTATTATGGAAAATATACAAATACATACAATTGTCGGTTGTTTGTCTTTGAGTATATAAGTTAAGTTATTGCCAAAGCTCCACCCATCGATCTGCACCTTATTTTGATAACGACCCTGAGGAAGAAAAAAAAAGGACAAGTGTAGGAAATACAGGGCTGTGATTAAGAGACGCTCAACTCCATTATGAAAGGTGACCAGTCGACGGCTAAAGCCACGAAGGAAAAATGAATCCTTCACAAGTGGTAGAATCGATGGTCTCACAGCGCAAGGGGTACTTTTGAGTAGTTCCCAACAATACAAGTACAAATATGGATTAAGCCCAACTTTGGGCCCCAGTTCCTGAGTGGCCATGGAAACATCAGATCATACTTTCACAGATTCCGACTGTTGACTCGCGACTCTACAGTTTGCGGAAGGTGCGGTACGGATCAGGATATGTAATATGTCCTATTACACTGTAAACACTACGAAAGCCAAAGAAAGCCGCTAAAAAAATGCTCCAAAGTTGGCCATCAGAAAAACAGAAGCTTGTGATAGACAAAGAAACCTACCAAATATTTCGCAGAGTTGTGACTGACATAGCGTCGAACAAGAAGTGTAAAAAAGATTGAGTAAGGTAAAAAAAAATTTAAAAACTGTAATATATATTTTGATTGTAAAAGCTAAAGGGAAATTGGGTTGTTCCTCTAGTTTAGCTTTATGTTTATTTAAAATTTGTCAAAAAAGTAGTATGCATATTTGTACATAACATTCCTATATATGTTAATAAGTTTAGCTCCTAGTTATATTTTTTTTAAGTAACTATGTTTTTAGTTGAAATAAAAAAGTCAGTGTCACGAGCGGGATTCGAACCCACGAACTTCGGCTAGATACGCCGCTTCTCTACCACTTGAGCTATCGTGACCTTGATCCACTCGAACACCAACTTCCCACCTCAACTTCACCTTTTGAATTTTCCCTCCATTTTGCCATTTTTCAAATGTCGTGGATCTATTTGATTCTCGGCGACAAATGAAATGGCCACGGCCATTTCATTTCGGCACACTACCGAAATCACGACAGCTTAAGTGGTACAGTAGCGGCGTATCTAGCCAACGGTCGTGGGTTCGAATCCCGCTCGTGACACTGACTTTTTATATCAACTAAAAACCTTAATTAATTGAAAGATATTAATTGCTCAAGCGGACCACGAAAACTAGGGAATTATTTTTTACTTAATTGTTGTCAAAAGCAATATGTATTCACATATGGGAGGGAAACAACAGGGGAAAACCCGTTTAGTTTATTTAAGTTCAAAGCTCGTTTTTAAGTCCCTTCCCCACCCTAATTCCTCAGCAATCATCTAGGAAATAGGAGGGAAGCTCAATCTCAAAACAACATATCCCTTGCGCTCTTTTGAATTAACTTTAGAGTTTGGCGGGTCCGCCAATATAGGGTCTCCGTTAAGTACAGCGGGGGAAAAGGAGGGGGTTTGTTAAGTTGCATTATTTATCAAACTTATATAATTCCATATGTAATCAATTATATCGATTTATTACAGCGAGTTTTCTACAATTTCTCAATTTGGGCAAAAAACAATTACTTATTCTTTCTGTCGTGCCCGCACTAAAACGGATTCTACGAATCCATAACTCGATATGCCATATATATCCATTAGCCACCCTTTAAGATAATTTAATAATAAAGGGAATATTTAATTCTCTTTGATACCTGGGTCAACTTAGAGACTCGTTGAAACGGAAAGTAATGTTTGAAAATTACTTAAAATAAAAATTTGGAAAATATGGGTTTATACATACCTTCGTTTAACTTAAAAAAGTATATGCAATAATCTATTAATGACTCGTGAAACTTAAATAATTTCTTTAGATGTTACTGTATTATACTGAATTTTTTTCTCCACATCTCTTTCTTTAGTTCTGTATTACTGATCGACAATGATAATTGTTCTGTTGTTATTTTCGTTGGTTTCATTTGTATCCTTTTCGGCTCACACCATACCAGTAGGTACTGAAGACAGTTTAACATAGTACAATTAATTAAGGTTTTTAGTTGAGATAAAAAAGTCAATTGGTCAAGCAGACCACGAAATTAGTGAATTTAATGAATTTAAATGAAGTATACTTCACCAAAGCTCTCCGTGGCCATTTCATTTGTCGCCGAGAATCCAATCCGATTACATGACATTTGAAAAACAGCAAAAAGGAGGGAAAATTCAAAAGGTGCGGTTGAGATGGGAAGTTATTGTCCGAGTGGATCGAGGTCAGGATACTCAAGTGGTAGAGCAGCGGCGTATCTAGCCGAAGATCGTGCGTTCGAATCCCGCTCGTGCCATTGACTTTTTAATCTCAACTAAAAACCTTAATTAATTGTAATATATTAATTGGTCAAACGGACCACGAAATTATTGAGTTTAACATACTACTTATTTGTTTCTTGGGTTCTTTCTCGCTTAATAGTTTATAATTAAAGATAATTTATTATTTACGATTTATTTAGAGATTATTATAGTTAGATTACTCTAACAATACTTATAGTCAAATATCTATACCAAAATAAGTTAAAATAAATTAAATATCTTGTTTGAGAGTAATGCAGGCACATCTGGTTTTAAGCAGTACGTGAAAATGCCACAGTGAGGAACAATTAATATCATGAAATCTGTGCAGAGAGGTAAGAGAATGTGGCAGGAGGGGTTTGAAAATTGGCTTTTCTAGATGTTGCTACGTATCGTGATGCAACCAGTAAATCAGACCAAGTGATGGATGTTCTGCCCATTAACTCCGAGTCACGATGAATAACATTTGAATTAAGCAGAACCGAGTGAATTCATAACGGGTTGCTCCGGCTAGCTGATCCTGGGCCTGGGTCGAATAGGAATTTTTGTAATCGGAAAATCACAATATGCAAATATAGCAATTAACTGTGTGCGTAAGCTCACACAATGGGCCTAAACCAGAGGGTTTTAAGTGGATGTCTATCTCAACTGAATATAGATTGCCTGGTATACATTTAATTCGGCCCACTTAGAACTCTTACACTGTGAATTAAACATAAATAAATCCTCTTTTCTAACCAATTCGATGACCCATATTTCTGAGTCGAACAATTGAACAAAGTCCCAATTTTACCTCTAGTTTCTACGTTGGCAGAATCCTGGTAAATCCATAATAATCAAAATAATTAAAGTAGAGGGTTATACGTTACAACACGTACTGCTAAGTGCATTACTAAGTTTGTTAATAAACATTAATAAATTATTACACAACATTTCAATGTAAATGTAATTCCTACAGGCACATTATAGAATAAAAATAGAATAGCTTAAACTATTTCACGAAGTAATAAATAATGATACTGAAGTGATTGAAAGAAGAACATATGAACGTCCTTGCAATGCAAAAATTGGCAACATCCGACAGATACAATTGACATCCAATAGTGATATAGTTCGAAAATGGATAATTTTCAATGGCGGAAGCAAATCAGAGTATGGAATTGGCAGTGCTTGTGTAAGTTTAAGTAATGGTATAAAAATGTATGAAGCAGAATACAGACTGCTTGAAATAATCGGACAGAACTTTTTGACATTCTGTACAATTTTCAATGGGCTATTGTCGTGCTCATCATTTTAAGTGTTTTTTAATTGCGAATCCAATTGCAATGAAAACAAGACAGAAATTCCAATCATGGAATGGACCAGTTTTGATACAACTCTTATTTTGCGCGAAATGGCACGTTTTACGGTTTACTGCCCAAAATTGCATTTTTTCCAACTTTTGGATATTTATGATTTTTTTGTGCATGAAAAAAACGCGACTTTAAGAATATTTAGTAAACAGATTGAGAGTAAAAAGTTTTTCATAATGTGTGTAATCGAATTTGTATACTTTTGTTGCCTAAAATTTTTCAAGAAAATGTTTCATCTTCGACGTCCTCTGATTCCCTCAGTTCCATCACTCGCGTATTTCTCACTTTTCATTTCTGAGGCTTTGTTTGGCTTGGGAACAAAGCGAACCACGTAAAAAATTAATGCTATCCTCGTACCCAAGTTTAAAATGTCTACCTATAGGAATGAAAAACTACCGAACGCTGCCAAAAATCTTTTAAAAGAAAATATCGTGTTTTTCTCTTTCTATATTCATTTCGAATAAAATTAAAAAACTACGATATACGGCAAAGAGTTAAATTGCAACGAAAAATTAATCTGTTGTATTTTTGCTATTAATTTTTATTGTTTAGAGAAGGTTCTTCTATGCATAGTTAATAAACTGTAAAACAAACATTATTGTTGTTATTTAATTGTATTTTGTTTAATTTAATTATTATTGTATATCTGTTGTTATTGAATTTAAAAACTAGTAGAACATAGAGAGTAGAAAATTAGTTGAATATAAATTAAAAAGACTCATAACAAACAATTATTATGTGTTGTGTAAAAAAGGCCAAATTTATGGCCAGGTTGAAAATATCAGTATGTAATTTTTTAATAGGCACTTCTATTATATTCTAGATTTTTTTAAATTATGCCAGTTCCTCCCCAATATTTAATTGTACATACAGTTTGAAATTTTGTTTTTACGAATGTATTTATTTGCGTGAGTGACTAAGAGTGTATGAGGTGTCTGCATTTCAATGTGGAGTATTAATTTTAAAACGATTAGATGTTACAGAATTAAGATAAGCTGATAAAAAATTAAACAATCTTATCATAAACAATGATTAAGACCTGTCGAATCAGCTAGATTTATACAAAGTAGTTTTGCTTCTAGGATTTTAAATGAAGTTTTTATCGAACGAAGGCCCTTTCCAAAATTTAAAATGTCTGTTCAGGAAGACTGTAAGTCCGATGAGTCCTGCATTTTAATAAGCAAATGGTAGATCGCACGTAATCAGGGTTTAATAAGCCATCAACTGCAGATTTGAAAAGAAATACGCGGTGAAATAAAAAAAATGCACAGTATAATTATTCAGAAATCGTGAGATGGGGTTTGGTGTGGTGTAGGTTTCAGAAAAACATTTTCTTTATCGTGCCAACGTTTCGATCATTATTGAGATCATCTTCAAGGCTCAAAGTGTTTGAGAGTGCCCAACACAACACGCAACAATGGCACAATTACACAGAAAACAAACACTTTGAGCCCTGAAGATGATCTCAATAAAGATCGAATCGTTGGCACGATAAAGAAAATGTTCTGAAACCCACATCACACCAGATCACATCTCACGATTTTTGAATAATTATCGATTAACGGTCACTAATCACCACACATTTCCGCACAGTATAACGATTAATATAGTAACTATAATGATGAATGTAAGTTAAGAGAACAACAGACTTCGATTTTTAGGCTGAAAAGAAAGTAAACAATACCGATCCTCGAAAGTTGTTCAGATAAATAATAGAAATGATTGGTTTCGACAGCACTCTTTTTGCAACAAACCAACGTTAAATCGCAATAGGTTTCATCAAACCATTTCACACATTTTTGTTTTTCCACCGTGCGTACTTTATTGAACCGCCGTTTCGTTTGAATGATCAAATAAACCCGGTTTTTCAGTTTAGCGGCCTACGCGGTAATAGAGATGGGTATTATCAATTTCAGGTTTTTCCCTGAAGGTTGTCAATTTTACCCAAGGACACCACACGCTGATGCCATTTAACTACTTGACAGCGAAAAGTTGTTAAAGATGAAGTGAGGTACGCTAGACTGACTACAATTTATATTTGCACTTAAGTACAGTCATGAACAGAATGTAAATATAATTTTAAATAAATAGTAACCATTTAAAAAAATTTAATTCGAAATTTTCAAAAAACAGTAGTAAAAATGATGTCAACTTAAATTTTAATAGTTTTTAATGAATTTTCCCAAAGTTTGGTTTTTAGCATCCGAAAGTTTTTTTTTAATCAATGTTATCTCTGAACTGGAATTCAGTAATAAAATGCTATGTGCTATCATATTTTTTTGACAAGGTATACATTTTTTTATAAATTCTTTCACCGTTAATTAGTTACATTTCACTTTTTCATACAATGAATATTGATCGGAAAACTAAATAAAAATTGGTGAAGTATCAGAAAAAATCCTTCCTTTTTGTTTATACCTTAAACACATCTCTTTAACAAGATATTTTTTATTATATAACTTCTTTGCTCTATCACAGAGTGTAAGGATAAAGCTATTTAGAAGCCTTAGCGCTAAAAGAGGAAAGTTGAGCCCCTAGGAAAAAGTTCTAAGCCGTACCGTCTCCCGTCGGAAAAATGTTATACGAGAGCTCCAAGAGTCGGCCACGAAGGCCCTTTATTAATAATTTAACGCGTTATAATAACTTTCCTCCTATGAAATGTGTTTATGATTTATTTTTAATGAATACCAACAAGTCTGACTTGACGCTGTAAGAAAATGAGATTTCCCATGGTAATAAAACTTTTGTATATTTCTTTTAAAGGATTTTGTTCCACCACATTTAAAACTAACGTGTAGTTATTTATATACCAATTTAATATTATTATTATTAGTATAGTTAGTAGTTATTATTAGTAAGTTAGTATTAGTAGTTATTATTATTATTTAATATAGTTATTAATATACAAATTTATATACCAATTTTCCTTGTTAATTTGAATTTATTATTTGACGCCGTTGTTAAAATAAAAGTAATTATATGTATCTATTTAAAATATAAGTAAGTGTTCTTCTACTTCTTACATTGCTTATCAAATAATGAATTAACTTTATGTACGTTGTTGGTGATCAACTTCAATTTAAAATTTTATAGTAATACACAATAACTGCAATATCCATTTGAACTAAAAACTTTAAAATAAACGATCGTTAGGTCAACAAATGGAAGCTTGTAAACTTTTTTTTCTTTTGTGAATAGGTCAAAAGCAGCCACAGAGCTTTTGAAAAAAAATATAATATGATAAAAAGGCTTTTGCAAAAAACATTCAATAATTGACACTAGCAAAAGTTTTTTGTAAGCTTGTAATTTGTTTGTAATTTCTTCGTTGGTTAAAAAATCTCATAACAGGTAAAGGCGTCCGGTTTTCCTTGGTTCAAAGAAAGATACAACTGGAACCCGATAACACTAATTACGTTCCCTAGAAAATTAAAATAATTCATGAGACGGCAGGTTGAATGATTGAAGAGATTGCTTGCCCTCTTCCGACATGCCTTGCTTACACTTGCTCACCGGGCATTAACAACACTAAAAGGCTCTTCAAGCCCATCAAGTATTTACACCACTTGAGTAAACTGCATTGTCTTCCCACGGTGCTTATTCTTAGGCTAAGTTTTTTCTTAGGTAAATCGAGCGATTATAGAATAATTGGGCTTTACGATTTATTATCCTTTGGTTATTTATTAAATTAGTAGATATTGCAAAATTAGCGAAGTGCTTTGCCTGTTTCAATAATTTTAGGTCAATTGTTATAAAAAAATGATAACTTTATAAAAAAAACAATTTATTTAGTGTTTTATAATATTTTAACTTTCTTTATGCGATTCCTAAAATTTTTTGGCAATTTTCCATTTCATTTAACAAAAAAGTCCATAGGAAAAAATATCAAGGTAAACGTCAATTGCAAAAGTAAAAAACCCAGCATATTCCTACTACATCTGTATTCATTTTTCTCCATTTGGTCAGAAATCACTAGGCCCTTTGCGCTTTTGGCGAAAACGGTGCTCGATGAAAGGGGTTGTACTGTGGAAATAGAGTGATAATTCAGTGTTTTCCGGAGGCGTTTGAATCGCCTTTTTACTGTATCAAAGGCAAATGGGATTTGAAGAGATTCCTGGATAATAAGGTCGAGTACGAAATGGTGAGCTTGGAAAATTCCAAGGATTTTGGTTTGAACTCTTTAGGGAACGGAACGGTTGGATGAACAGTTCAATTTTTACGTGAAAATCGGATGTAGTGATAAAGTATAAATGTGACTGTTTCCCCCTAAGAATCCATCTTTTGTCAAACCTGTTGAGGAATTTATATTTTTTTGTTCTCTTCTATTATTTTAAGTCGATTATGGAGGTTCCAAGAAAGTCTTTCATAGATTTAATATCGCAAATCCTAAACGATATTTATTGCTGGAAAACGGACTCATTTTCAGTGTGATTTCATTTTCCTTCCTATGATGATGTGAAGTTTATTTGCAGGAATAATTGATGGTGATCCAATTTTTCCAACCATGATTCTAAACATAGATCGGAATTGTCCGGGCTTGCTGAAAAAATTCGTTTTAAGTCCTAAACTTCAAAATTAGAATCTTTGAAAAATAACAAATTATACATTTTTGGACTGGACCAGCAAAGTGCATTTTTTATTTTATATCCTTTAAGTTCAACTTAAATCAAATAAACATAATATTTACCAATTTATACAAATCAAGGTAATTTTTCATTTCATTAAATCGTTCATTTCATTAGGTTCTTAGTTATTATGAGATTGCGCTAGTCTGTCCGCATTGTAAAAAATTTTCCATCACGCCAAACAATGTTTGAAGTTAAAATGAATAAAGTTTTTTAGAAATTCTTTGGAGAAAAACAGCAATCAAGTTATTTAGGAAGAGTAAAAGGATACATTTTAGAAAATGTAAGAAATTCTTCAAGATCTTTTTATGGTTTTGTTTTGCAAATGTTTTCTTTAAGGAAAAGACCACTCAAGACATCTTGAAAACGTCGACTTTAAAGATTTAATCAGTAACAATACACTGTGCTTCTTCATATATAACAAGATTGCAATGCCAACTTTTTTTTTTTTTTTTTTTTTTTTTTTTTAATTGCTCAATAAGAAGTAAGTAGTAAAAAATGTATAGTATTTTTTATATTTTGATAATAAAATTTCAACAGAACGATTTTTTATCTAAATATTTGCATTATAAAATAGCTTTTTTTTTTATAAGCATACGCATTCTTACCAATTCCCGTAAGTATTCAACCATAGACATTATTGAAATTTTAAAGTTTCTTTAGATTATAATTTCCAAATTTAATTAATAAATTATAATCTGTTTGATGGGGTTCAATATTTTTTTTGTAAATACATCAGAAACTTTCGTCCTGGACAACTTCCTAGAGGATTACCGACAGTTAAGTCTTCTCGTGTTTAATCCTCTCTTTCTAAATCCTTCGGCCCTTCAATTTTCATCACGCTTATATACAGATTAATCCCTCAGATACTACTCGGGTGGCGGAATGTCAGAGCGGGAGTGGAAAAGCGCATCTCTCTTCCTTCAATAAGTTCTAATGTATTAGCACGGTTTATTAGCAGCCAAAAACAATTACCGGAGACTGATGTAGATTTCATTCATTTAATATAATTGGATTTCAAAATAGAATTTCTCAATTGGAACAATTATTTCGTTTGACGAGTTGAAAATTAATTTTGAACAAAATTAGAAGCGATTAAATGTTTAATGGAATTATTCAACATTGGTATCAGCATTTTTAAAGTGTATTAAATTAAATTTAAAATATTTCTAGTTAGAACTGTTTTAACAAATCCCCCTAGATTGTTCTAGATTAGAGCTAGAACCAAGGTATAATCTTTTCTCCGTTCTTCCAATTTAGGGCTGCTCAAGGGCGCAACGCAGGTCTATTACATTTCAGCGTATACACTGTTGATCTCCTTCGACCCAATTAAACACCCACTACACTAGATCCTGTACTGATTTGAATATTCCAATAACATCTCCTTACTTTAGATCCATGATTCCGTAATTGAAGAATAGAAATAAATGAAAACAAGTCCCTACACTGCACAACTACTCTAAAATACTACTTCATGTTTATTTGGATCTAATGCCATTTCGTTCTGCAAATCGCAGTAAAATGCTTGGGTCTATTCACAGACAAAACAATAATGTAGAATCCATATATGAATTTAAAAGGTAAGCAATGAACTAGAGGCACAAAACCATTAAAAACCCTTTTTTGTAATTGACTCCAAAATATGTACATAGCCATTATTTATACACCTTATTACGTACTTATTATTATTTCCTAAAATGTAAATATTATATTACAAATATACACTTTATAAATCATTATTTACATAATTATATTAATATTCCTAATAAAATTGCACAATTCACGGTACACAGTTAATTCGTTTGGCGACATTAGAACTTTGTATCCATAAGGTGGTCCCTAATGGGTATTCTACAAGATCCCTTTTGCAGTTTTTGCGAAATAAAAGAAGAAACGGTAAGACACTACCTCGCTGAATGTGATAGGTACGCTAGGTACAGATTTGAAACTTTTGAAGGAGGGGACATCACCAAATCACTCTCCGAGATTTAATGGTCAAAAATCTTGGGGTTTGTGAACAGGTCCAAGAGGTTTATGCAGGACACGTGAGCCGACCAAGACCCGGACCTTTTAGGGATGGGGTACGAGTCAACCCAGGCATTTAACCCCTCGGTCTTGGTCGCCCACACTGCATAATATATATAATATATCCATTAGGTGGTGGAAGATTTAATTATTTGGCATTTGAGAGTCTGTCGAACAAAGTTCTTCGTGCATTTGCACATTTCTTGCAGTGCAAGGTGATGTGTTCGAGATGGTTATATGTTCCGAAGTCCTCAAAGTTCGGTGACGGGATTATATTAAATCGGTTGAGATAATCACTTGCACAGTCCGAGATTGGATCTTAACTTTACTATTGTTTTCCAAAATGCCTTGGTTATATTAATTTCTTTGGTGAACCAAGACTACCAACGGAAACATATTTTTGTATCTGATCCCTTTGTTATTTGACAGGTACTCAATTTGTCAGTCTATCTGCAGCTGTATCTTAATATAGCATGAAAATCTTTTCTGGGTATGGGCACTTTTGGAGTACTGCCCCTTGTGGTGGCATCTTTGGCAAATCGATCTTCGACATCATTATGTTGGGACATTATGTTGATCTAGGTGAGTACTATTTTATGCCCTTTTCACCTGATCTTTGCTGCATGTTCAAGGAGTTCTAAAGTGATGTACTTCGCGATATACAACTTTTTGTAATTGCGAAGTTTTTGCACCAACTAGGGCAATCTCTACATATCACCACTTTCAGGAATTGCTTATTGGTCGCATACTTCATAGCTTACCTTGTAGCAACTATTTCTGCAGTGTATGTTTATAAAAACTATGGGAGTGAAAACTTTTTAGTGTAGTTCTGTACGGGACCATAAAATGCACAACCTACTATTCTATTTAGGAGTGATCCGTCGTTTTAAATAATATGTCCGTATGGAAATCTCGCATAATAGATATTTTGGGGTGACTTTGGTTTTATTCAAAACTTGGGTGCATGTTTGGGAGTATGGAGTATAGGTACATAATATTGTCGAATACTTTCAAAGATTGTATTAAAATAGATGAAGTACATAATGATTCGAAAATCTCCTGAACATATTTCAAGTCTATTCCTAACAAAAAATACATTGCACTGCTCTTTTAGCTTCTGTATGGATTTGAAATCTGATATAGGATTCAATCCCTCCAGTCGAAAATCTTTCGCACGATCTTTGTTAGTAACAATATTCTCCGTCACCTCATCTAATTCCTGATGTTACTGACTTACCCCGAATCCCGATATCTCGAATTTCAATCCAAATAACATCTTCATCCCGTGGCTTCTTACCATTCCAAACAAACCTAGGTCTTACTCGTAACAGAGCGTTAATCATCATCCGATTATCAATAGGCCATGGTTCACACACGGGCACTTACTTTTGGGAATATATGTGTCCGGCACGGAGAAAAACGTTATTCGATGTGAGAGTGAGTAAGTTTATTGGGATTTATGTGTTTTGTGAGAGAGCCGATAGCGTCAGCCCTAATGACCGTCAAGTTGGCATTTTATAATTATGTAATAAATGATGGAGGAATAAATGAGTAATCTACCTCCCTGACTGAATGGTAAGTAAATAGGAAAGAATGTTAGACAGAGTGAATAAATTTCAATTTAGGCACGGATTGCGTTGGGTGTTGAAATTTCCTAGGTGTTGATAGAACCCGGCGGAGCCCAACCTCGGTGGTTGAACGCATAAGAAGACCCCGGACTGCCAACCCCCGAGCTGGGTGATTCTCGAGGCCTGCCGGTAATTTCATTCAACCCTATGAGGTCGAAGCATTTGCAATAGGCTACCTAATGTTAGTTATCAGTGGGTGGCTCAGATTCACACTTAATCATAAACTTGTTTTATCTCATATATCTAAAAAAAAATTTGTAGTTGCAACACAAAATATAAAAAAAGCATTTTACACCAGACTTCACTAATGATCGTTATATTGCTAATTTATCAATTTTTTCTATGAAATCTAAACTATTTTTATTGATCTGCGAATGGTTTACATTGCGTTAAATTGGAAGACTTTATTGGGTCCGTCTATTCTGTTTTATGTTTTACTCACTCACACTAAGTGATCTGCGTCAATCAGTCCAAAACAGAATAAATAAATGCCAGTTTTAAACGATGAAAGATTTAACGTTTGCTTTTGATTTGTAATGAATTACAATAAAAACAATGTAACTTAAAATAAATTTTCCACCATTAATTTGCGCTGCTTTGAACACACAAAATTAGTACTCAGTTAGCACATTTATATTAAAATTCTATTAGACTTATACAGGATTTTTTTATGAAAAATATAAATTATTATTATTTTAAGGAAAAAATTATAAATAAAAGGCAGCGTATATTATACACAATGTACTAAAAATAATTATTTTTATTAGATTTACACCGCTTTTTTATTATTATCTCTGATTATAAAATTCGCAGAAAAAAAAGCTAATTATCTTTGAAGTATTATAACAAATTTAAAATCTAATTGACAAAATTTAAGACTATTATAGAAAATTATTGAATAGGAAACATGGAAATAAGAAACTCACTCGACGAATGCTTTCTTCTTGATATTTTCTGGACCAGATTACTCTGCCAAAAAAAGGTTGAAGTAGCCAACCTAGAGGTGGTGTGCCCGAAATCTCGAGATGGAATGTATGTGGGTTATTCTTCCTTTCAGCCTTCCACGGACTTTGTCTACCACGAGTTCATTGTCTCTCTTTGTTTAGTTTGATTTGTTTCTTACAAAATGTAAACCACAGAAAATTTATTTTTGGCTAAAATATGGTTTTAATTAAATTCAACAACGTATATTTATATATTATTTTCTTTTTGTTTTACTCACATATCTTAAATATCATCAAATATCAAATTAAAAAATACATTTTTGTTTAAAATTTTGCTTTAAATTGGTTCTAATTCGATCTTAATTTCGTTTCGATTTTGTTTTAACTTTGTTAAAGCGCCATTTTGATAATTATTTTTTGCTATAGGGTCTAACAAAATAACATTTATTCCTTAAGGTTTGAAGATAGAACAATAGCAACTAAATGATAATAAAATTTTACTATTTATTTTAAATAGGGTAGTTTACTCAATAGACACAAAATCTACATTGAATGATCTATAATTGATTTTACAATTTAAGGTAAATTCTCTCTGTAGATTTCCATTCAGCATTCATCGTCATCACTATTCATATTCAACATAAAGTTATTTTAATCTGTCTATACTATGTTTCCAAACAAATTTCAAATCTATATCAATATTGGACTGATTACTAAGTGTTTTCCACCTGATGGGAATACAATTTTTTTTTGCATTTTTTGCAACTAAATGAAGCATTATATTTCAGATATATTTATAATTTTTAAAATAGAATAATTACATTTAAGATGTGGGCAAAAATACTAATGTTTGGTTGGCCCAAAATTAAAGATACCACGCCAGTAACAAACAAATATGACGTAATTTATAAAATCAATTGTGTAAATTGTCCGGCAACTTACGTCGGTATTACACCCCAATATCTGGATAAGAGTAAAGCAAGATATCTATATTGCAAAAAACCGAAACAAAATCCAACAGCACCTGGCTACCCACCACTTTGAACACAAACACAATTTCGACTTCAACAATCCAAAAATATTACACACAGAACAAAACAAACATAAACGTAACTTGTTAGAAATGGTTTACATCAACAGAGATAAACACGGCATCAATTACAGACCATATACATGTAAACTCAGTCGCAGCTACACCAATATCATTAATCAAATTCAATATAGATAACATACATATATCATCACATCACACACGACATAATACAACATATAAAACAATCATCACATTCCACACATCAAACATTTCTACATAGTCTAATTTTTCAACAATGTGGTTTTCCTTTCCCTTATTATTCCCGTCTATATAATCCTGAAAAGATAATCATGCCGAACCATTCCGCATTTTTTCCCATTGTCGGCTCCATTCACCTCAAAGAAGCCGACACCTCATATAAAAATGTCTTTCTATCCAGACTTCATTCACCACTCCTTCAAAACCCAACGTATACAAACATAAAACATCAATATTTCACTCTCAACACGACACGCAAGAATCGCACAATTACACAAAAAACAAACATTTTGAGTGAGTAAAAATGCTTTGATTGGATATAAAAAAAATATTTGTTTGCATTGTAAAAATTCATCTTTTTTAACATCCTACATGTTTTTGTTAAATTTAAACAATGTTTGTAAATCCCGAGCCCAGAAGATGATCTCAATCAAGATCGAAACGTTGGCACGATAAAGAAAATGTTTTTCTGAAACCTACATCACACCAGACCGCATCTCACGATCTCCGAATAAAAATATTAATCTTATTTAATTCTAAATGTTTTAAAATTAATTACGTAGTATATAACTAGTTTAAAATATACATTTTGTCGTTGATTTCATTTTGAGCGAAAGCGATTATGCGATTGATACAACAAACCAACAATATTTAATAATCATTATTAAACGACATTTTCTTAAAGGGAAAGTTTATTCTCATTAGACATAAACTTAGATAAGCGAGCGCCGATAAAAGTAAAAGTATACTTCGCATCCTCTATTAAAGCAATTTACTAACAACGAAAAGTTTAGTCGCCGTCGAACTAACAATAAGACAGAGACGGAACCGAAGTGAATAAACGGTTTAATCAAAAAATAGTTAAAGTCTTGCGGAAATAATCAAAAGATAAACCGGAATAGAGATAATTAGGGAGATTCAATGGGTTCCCAGACCGATTGTTACTTACAGTACTTCCTTCAGCCTTTTGGCTCGCCATTCTTGAAAATACTTCCCAATTGTCATTAAAACTCCGTTGGTAATTTTATTGCGAGAAAAAGATCGTGGGGTTTTTTTTTTTTTTTTTTTTTTTTTTTTTTTTTTTTTTTTTTTTTNTTTTTTTTTTTTTTTTGCGTTATGAACTATGCATATTAGCCATGTGACAAATTCGTATATGTGTGTTCAAATTTGGGGGGTTATTGGGAAAAAAGGGCCAGGGGCAACGGTGGGAATCGAACCCACGACCGCGGCGGGAATCGAACCCACGACCGCGGCGTGAGAGTCTCTCATGCTAACCACTCGGCTACCGCGGTCCCCATCGTGGCTCTTTTGGTAAACGCGACAGTTCGTATTGGGCTTATCAAACCGTAATTGATTTTTAGAAATTTATAATTCTTTTTTAAGTCAATTAAAAAAAGACTTTTTATTGGCCTCTAATAAAATGTGAATAGGGCTTTTTTTTCAAATCCTCTATTGTCCAGGATTGGTGTTCCTCTGCCATAGGCACACTCTCACTCTCTCTCTCTCGAAGATAACCATCCATGCCGAACAAAAGTTCATAAATGTTCAATACATTTTGTTTCTTTTTTTGATGTAAATAAAGGGTGTAACTATCTATCCATCAATCTATCTACTCGTTGTATGTGGGTTCAAAACACGTTGCAGTTCTTTTTCTATAGTACAAACAATTAAAATTTCAATGGCAGTAACATAGAACAATCTAACCTCATTTAATACGATCGTACTTATTATTTTAATATATTACGTAAAAAAATCGAATCCGCTGAATAACCTGAACATACTTGCACAACGAAGAAACCTGTATTTAAATCACTTAAATCTCTCTCTCTCTCTCTCTCTCTCTCTCTCTCTCTCTCTCTCTCTCATTCTCGCAATCTAATATCATTTAATACGACCGTACTTATTCCTATGTCCAGAATTTATGTTATCCAAAAATCAGGGGATGTTGTTTGTTGTCTATTTGTTTTTGGATCAGAGAGCTTTTAGTCTTTTTTGTTCTTAATGTATTGACATTCTACAGTCGTTTTTAACGTATTTTCCTATTGCACGGTGCTACTACGAACTTCCTTGAAATCTCTAGGTTTGTTTCGTCTGATGTGTTCACGTTGTTGGATTGGAATGCACTAAATAATTTTTACTGTTTCAAGTATTTGTGGGTTTTTTCTGTTAGTTTGTCTGACTTTTCTTCGTATGTATCTTTTCTCTGATCTTCCTATGACTTTTGTTATCTTTAATACGATTTTTCTTTTAATTTTATATAGAGTGTTTAATATATGCAAATTTGACCTTTAAACATAAGGCAAGAAGATTCTTTTAACACCATGCTTTGTAAAATAATACCTCAAAATGCCGTTATTCTTAAGAAATGAAACATAAAAATAACTCAATAACAACTCTCGCAATTTAATCTCATTTAATACGATCGTACTTATTATTTTAATATATTACATAAAAAATCGAATTCACTGAATAACCTGAAAATACTTGTACAACGAAGAAACCTATATTTAAATTAGTTAAATCTCTTAAATCTCTCTCTCTCTCTCTCTCTCTCTCTCTCTCTCTCTCTCTTCCTATTCTGTGATGAGAAAAATTCCTTACGAGCCTTCTGATCTAAGTTTTAACTTATTTAGTCTTCTCCTAACATCCTACTCAATTTAACTTCTCCTGAGATAGATATAGCCCTTGTACAAAATACCAGCAATCAAGTTGTTAATGCCAAAAGCTGTTGAATTCAATTGGAATGTTTGCACAAATTATGACTCCAACAAAATTACCACTCTAAAGAAAATAGAGAAAAATATTCGATCACAGTGGAGAGATGGTTTAGGGCGGAAATTAAGGAAGCGTATACGGTTCACAGACTTCATGAATTTGATTTTAAAATTATCATGGATCCTTCGATTGATGACATAAAAGGGAATGTTGACGGCGTAGAACATTGGGGTAAAATGGATGGATTCTTTGGATGTTGGAGGATTTGGCCAGTTCCCACATTTCGACTCCGTACGCCCAAATTGGTAAGAAGACAGTTTTGTAAGCGGTTAGTTTGTTATGCATACTTAGTGTTGATTTTCGTCCCAGTAGGTGTCTCAGTACTCTCTGATAATTCTAGTCTTTTTCAACTTGTATTTAATTAGAGCCCAAGGTAGTTGATTTGGTTGATTGGAGGTATTACCTTGTAGGGAGATCTGGGTTTGAGTAAACTTTACTTGTTGGTTTTTTGCTCATTGAACCAATGGCACGAGTACAATGAGGTTAAATACATATAATACATACAAATAAAAAAATGCATATAATAAAATGAAAATACTGTTAAATAAGTCACACCACATAATAACTGTAATTATTTCATACCAATTTAAAAATGCATTTTGATCATCAAGGATTATTGTTCTGCAGAGACTCACTGCGTTGGTTTGCGATAGGTATTGACTGCCGCACCATGCTCGTATCTCTTTCAAGGCAACTGTCAATACTGTTCATCGTTGCTAAAAATTGACGAAAGACACCACCTAAAATCATTGAAGATGGCAAGAAACCGAAACGCGTGTAACATACCAAAACGGAGAGAAATATAGTCCTAAATGATCGGAAACTACCAAATTACATATGAATCATCCCGCAGACTACACACACAAAAATCTCACGAATTATTCAAAAAATGCTTTAATATTTATTATTTTATACTTTTAAATTCATTAAATAGGCTCAATAATTTTCAATAAATAATAAAAATCATCAAATACAAGTTTAACTATTTGTTATATTACTGAAAGTAATATAAAATTCACTAGTTTCGTGGTCCGTTTGCCAATTAATATCTTTCAATTAATTAAGGTTTTTAGTTGAGTTAAAAGTCAGTGTCACAAGCGGGATTCGAACCCACGATCTTCCACGAGATACGACCTCGATCCACTCGGACACCAACTTTCCATCTCAACCCCGCCTTTTTTCCTCCTCCTTTTTGCCATTTTTCAAATGTCGTGTAATCTATTTGATTCTCGGCGACAAATGGCAAAATAGGGGGAAAATTAAAGAAAAAGTGGTTTGAGATGGGAAGATGGTGTTCGAGTGGATCGATGTCACGATAGCTCAAGTGGTAGAGTAGCGGCGTAACTAGCCAGATGTCGTGGGTTCGAATCCCGCTCGTGACACTGACTTTTTCTTTCAACTAAAAACCTTAATTAGTTGAAAGTAATATAAAATAATGTCACGTAAGTTAAACACATTTTAGTGTTCATATATTTAAAATTTAAAAGATATTACATTAAAATATATCTGATACAATTAATCTCTTTAATTGACCTCCATCTTGATTGTTGAAAAAATTCGAATGCAGATATTAATGTAACATACATTTATATTCTGGGTCACTAATGTTTATTGTTATTTTTTAATTAAGTAATAGTCCAACGAAAATATTTGTAGCAAACAACGGGGTTTGTTTATTGATCCGAGTCAGAAATAACACGATTCAATGTTATGTGTTTTGCTTACAAATTATTTTATTATCCTTCTTTCGAAAAACAGGTTATTCCAAATAGAAAGGACTCCATTGGGTAAATGGTCATTGAACCATAAATCCTACCACGCCAGCTATCTTATTTATTTATATTTCCCAAAGCGCTACATTAAAGTTTGCAATACAGTTGTACAATGATATATACACATGTGTGGGTGTCTGTTTGTAAGTAAATCTCAAATCCGTCGAGCTCCGTTTTACAATACAATAATTTAAAAAAGCAATGCAAATATATTTTTAAAATATATAGTTGTAAAAACGTTGAACAATTACTTTTATATTATTTTTAGATTAATAATTTGAATAAATGAATATTTGGAGATCGTGAGGTGCGGTCTGGTGTGACATAGGTTTTAGACAAACATTTTCTTTATCATGCCAACGTTTCGATCCACATTGAGATCATCTTGAGAACTCAAAGTGTTTGTTTTCCGTGTAGATGTGTCATTCTTGTTTGTCGTGTTGAGAGTTGCAACACAAAATATTAATTAAAATTTTAATACAACATTACAATTATTAACACAATTTGTAACTTATTTTAAGCAGTATCTTAGCCGTCTGGGGGCCCCGTTGCAGGGACGCTATCATATCCGATACCACTCATAGATCACTCATGGGTGACGGGCATGCTTTATTAAGGGACCAACATCAATTTTTCCAGTTAGAAATGGGATAATTTCTTCTCCCAGGAGGGTTTTCTTGCCGAAATAAACATCCGAGATATTTTCTATCCATGGCTTATAATTCCGATAGTGAATTCGCCCAGCAGTTAAAGAAACAATCTTTACTCAACCAGATTCAGGTTCTCTTGTACCACAGATTTGTCATGAACTTTATAATCTGTTATATTTTATACTAATATAGAAAACAGAGGAAGTTCGTTTGTATTTAAGAGGCTACTAGCCCGATTTTGATAATTTTTTAGACGCGTTCTTTATGATTATAGGAATGACGAAGACATAGTCTTGTCATGTTATTATTGCAGATTCAAGTAAACGTATGAAATTTTGTATGTTACTGTGCAACGTTAAGCGTTCGTTAACAAGGTGAACTTGTTAAGTAGTGTAAGATCGAGAAAAATTGTAAAGTAGACTTGTAAAAATAGGCTAGTTACCATGCTCGATCTAACAGCGTAGGGCCAACGTAGGATGAAGTCGAATCGAATAGTGGTGTAGTCACATCGTTAGCCGTTAGAACGTAGGTTTTGAGTTTTCGAGTTTATTTATTAGATACTTTGTATGTAATTTTGTACAAAGTGACTACAAGGGGAAATGTCTACGAAAATTATACAACCTTGTGGCAGAGGGCTTAAGTATATTTACAATATTTGTTGATTTGGCCTAGAGAAATAAGAAAGTGGTGAAAATTATAATAAAAACTACTTACAGAAAGAATAAATTAATAAATAGGGAAGTTACAAATAAGTACATATATTATAAATTATAAATCATAAGTCATTGACTACATATGTACACTAAGTAAGTTTGATAAACAACACATTTACTTTAATATTAGCTAATTTCATAAGTTAATAAATAAGCAAGTTAATAAATAACTACTAAATATTATAAGTTAAAATCATTGAATATACGTGTACAATACATAGTCAGACATTTATTTATTTGGTAAATAAATACATATATAAACACTAAAATAAACAATTTAATAAATAATATTACAGTGAATAAATATACAAAGCAGTCATTGTTGGGTATTCAGCGACCTCGTCCGATTGTGGGAGGTAATCTTTTTCCCAAATGTGTTGCCAGATCTAGTTTTACGACACTTTGCCACTCAAATCACTCACCTGATTAGATCTAGAGCTTCTGTATATTAAAATCCTTAAAATAGCGTTAATAGGCGATAACATGAAAAATAAAATGTTATATAATAGAAATAACAAATATATTATAAGAAAAAGTTACGGCAAAGGTAGACAAAGTTAGTTTCTTATTGTAAAAATAATAATACTATCAAATAAAATTATAGTATTAGTTTTAAATTAAAAATTAATTAAACAGAGAAATAACGGAAGAGCTCTTCAATGAATTTAGAAAAGAAAGAAAAAAAACTAAGTTAAAATGAAGATACAAAAAAAAGTATATATATATATTTAAATTAAACTAAAAGTTCACTTGTGAGTACTCTTGATGTATAGATGTGACGTGGCGTTGCGGTTGTGCGGGAAAGATTATGAAGTCGGGTCCACTTCTGCTGCGGTGTGGGAAGATGTCAGGCGTGCGATCGTTGTGAATCAAGACATACAACACAACTGATTGTATTGCGGCGGACGAATAATAATAATAATAATAATAATAACGCCCGTATTGTTGAACAGTACAGAACGTTGAACTATCGATTTACAATACAAAATAACTTATAGAAAATTACTGCCTGAAACATCTAAATTTAAGAAACAGAGCGTATGCTGTCTTCTTGGCGGTTGAGACGCGACTGGTCCACTTGAGTGGACTTGACAAAAAAAGAAGGGGCGTTTCCATGGTAATGAAAAATACAAAACAATTCACCGCAGAAACGGCGACGTGTAAACACTGGTGCTCATGGCAACCGAAAGCATAACATTTGGTTCCCATAGCAACGGGAGGCGTAAACATTCGTTCCCCGTGGCAACGAGACCAAACAAACTCAACTTAAATTAAAACAAAAAATAAAATTTAAATTCAGGCGTAAACAGTCATACTAAAATGTATTTGATCCTCCTGTGTTTCCAATTTTTGTTGAGGTTATAGTTTCCTACATTCTTTACTGTCATATTTGTACTCTCTGCGCTACGTTCATAAAAGGAGCTAATGATCCTTTTGATACCATCCTTAATGTATGGGATGTTTAAAATTTCGTGCATATAGCTTATACGAACACTTCTTTTAGAGGATGTAATAAACCTTAAAAATTTATTTTGAATTGTTTGTAGGCACTTTATATTGGTGTTACTTGTGTAGCTCCATACCTGACAGGCGTATAACAGCATTGATTTGACTATGGTTTTATATATAACGAGTTTATTTTGGGGGCTCATCCCAGATTCTTTACATATTAAAGGGAACAGAGTCTTGATAGCACATTTCCCATTATCAACCTTTTTACAAGTATTTATTTAGACATCGTGAGATGCGGTCTGGTGTGATGTTGGTTTCAGAAAAACATTTTCTTTATGTTTGCCAACGTTTCGATCTTTATTGAGATCACCTTCAGGGCTCAAAGTGTTTGTCTTCTGTGTAATTGTGCCTTAAAGAAAATGTTTTTCTGAAACCTACATCACACCAGACCGCATCTCACGATGTCTAAATAAATATCGATTAACGGTCACTATTCACCACACACTTTTTACAAGTGTTGGTACCAAAGTTAAGCTTGCTATCGAGGTGTCAACCAAGGTATTGAACACTATTGCGCCAAGGAACATTTGAGTCACCGATTCTTATAAATTCCCTATCTATAGGGTGTCGTTTTGTGAAAAGAATTGCCTCAGTTTTTGTTGTGAGAACGTAGATAACCAACATGGCAGCCATGAATTTAACAGCAGTTTTTTTGTTAACATGTATGTTTATTTTTACATACGCATTAATTAAATCGGACCAATATATTTCTTGTGTTAATTTCTGACCAATCCTTATACTATTATTAATATAGAATATGTGATGTGATATTTCAGGGTGTGGTATACTTTGAGAGCTATTGTATCTCCCATCCTCTACCTAAAGCACATCGGTAAGTCCTATTTCATCAAGAAACTTGATTAATAGGCCCGGTTTTAATGGTTCTTATTAATAGTGGACACACCCAACTTATAAAGTCGCAGGCTGGTATCCGATAGGATACAAGTTAAGTATGTCGGCACGAATTGTAGAGTGTCATTTGTCATTACTTTTCGGCATAGATAGCATTTTAAAAAAAAGAGTTGACTAATTTTACTTTTTTACTAACATTTCGCATCTTACAATTTAACAGAAACGAAAACCATATCAAACATCAACAAGCGTTGAGAGGCTATTTATTATACCTTTATTTTTGGTTCTACCAGTCGCCACGCACAGCATTGCGGAAAAATTAACATTTAACATGCTAAGAAAAGAAGAGGCGTTCACGATCTTACTGGATGTTTTTCTATTCGAGTTAACACTCGTTAAAATCTAACAAACATCGTGAATATCCCTATTATCTTCAATCAGCCACGAAATGTAAGCGTACGCAGATGAATGAAAAAAAAACGCCGTTTACCATTTTAAGCAATACCCTGCTTCTTTGAAATTCAGTCTAAAAGTGAGGAGAATACAGCGCGATATCATACTCGCAGTACCTCACTAGAGGAAGCAAGAGGACAATATTATGCTTACATCTTGAATGTGTTAACATCTGTGTCAAAATATGATGTTTGTTGATCGACCACCAGATAATCTATGTAGGGTTCCAATCTTCATAGAGGTCGTTAGACAGGTTCAAAAATATAGACTAAATGTTAGGTTCACCGAGCTTTCGGCAAGTGCCATCATCAGGCACAAATTCACAAATTATATTTATTACATTAATTGTTAATGTGTATTTATTTATATGTTCGTTTTGCCTAATGTACTGGACTTTAGAAAACAACTGTAATGTAATAATAGATGCTACACACGAATACTTCTGACCAATGTCCCATACTGTCTGAACTCCGTATCCTGTATCTAGGCTATAAATCGCTTTCCAGGTCTCAGCTGCTTTGCTCACTATGCCTGGCAATATAGGTACGATTATAATACCGAATCATAATTGTTAAACTTGTATCTAAAATCAGCTAGTTTTTATAATTTAGTTTTTACTTATGGTTTTCTATTATTACCATTATTATATAGTTTATTTTTATTTTTTATATTTCGCTCGCCTGAAAAAGAACAGCCAACTTCCGGCAGACGGATAAGCATCCATGATGTAAAATGCTTTTAATATTGTATATTATATTCACTAATTTCGTGGTCCGCTTGACCAATTAATATACAACTATTAATTAAGGTTTTTAGTTGAGATAAAAAAAGTCAATGGCACGAGCTGGATTCGAATTGTATATTATGTAATGCTTCTCTTTAATAGTAAGTAAATAAAGCATGTTATCTATCTAGCTGTGTATTTATTTTGAATTTGTAATGAACAGGGAGGCCGCGGTAGCCGAGTGGTTAAGGCGTCAGACTCTCGGTTAGTAGATCCCGCGGTCGTGGGTTCGATCCTCACCGTCGCCTCTGGACTTTTTCTGACGCCTAAGGGGACCGGTGGCCGCAATTAAAAGAAATTGACACGGCACTCATCAATAGAAGGGGAGGGAACGGATCTCCCTGGTATCCAAAAAAAAAAATAATAAAATAAAAAATGAAATGAAATAGGCCCTGATGATGGTACTGTAAGTTGCCGAAAGCACGGTGAACCCAGCATTTAGACTACTTTTTTTCACCTGTCTAATGACCTCTACGAAGATTGGAATCCTACATATCTGTGTCAAAACCCAAAATTTAAACTGTTTTCATTATTTCCCAACGAACCTAGCGTAACTACCTGGAACTTTTTGACTAAGAAAATAAAGAAAAAGTAAAATTATCTTAACAATACATATTTTTCACATGGATATTTAATATATTTTTACTATTTTATATTCCACTACGTCCATTCTAGAGAGGGAAATTACTGCCATGGAGACTGAAGACAATGCCGGTATGGAGGGGTTCACTTATACTAGGTTGTAAGATTATTTATACTAGTTATTTTTCCGAATGCAGTCTCTTTTCCGCTATTTTCCATTTTCAACACAAACAATTATAAAACACACAATCTACATATATACTTTTTATTGTCCGGGTCCGGCTAAGAAGGATGAGAATATGAAGGATGGGGAAAATTTTTTTTTACTGAAATCGAAATTTAAGTTGCCATCTAGGGCAAGTTGTCTTATAAATGAAAGACAATCTCAGAAGGTTTTGCACGTTGCATACACTCTGTTTTTAGAATAATTCAACTGATTTCCTGGTAACGAGAGTGGGAATTTAATGTTCAGAATTATTGGTTTTAAAATGAAGTAAGTCACGCCGGGTTATTGAAACCCTTTTGTCATCAAAGGATTTTTAAATCAATAAAGAGGCCACACTTCGCCTTTAATATCTAAAATGATAATTCTTTCTATCACAGGACGTTTTATGTAAACTGGAAAGCTGTTTCCACACAATCTGCGTTCAAAATGAAAAGATAATATTTTCTAAAACTGTTAAAAAATAAATTCTTTAATTTTATTGAAGAGAATTTTTCCGCTTGGGGTTGAAAATGTTTCATCGTTAAAATAAATAAATGGGCTAAACTTTAGTGTTACCATTATTATGATTATCAATTCGTTAAAACCTAGAAATAAACCTGGTAAACAGGTTAAGAAAGACGTCGGGCCTCTGGATCTCTGGCCCACGGAAAACGTGTCGAATGGGAAAAAAGCATTCTCACAAGACTACGCATAGGTCATACAGGAATAACTCACGGGCAACTCCTGGCCATAAAGCATCTACGTAGGCGCTCATTGTGCAAGGGTAAAATTAAGGTCGAACACCTTTTCAATTGTACAAGTCTTAACGTATGTAGGCAATATTTTGAAATATCCCTAACCATCCCTAACCATCGTCTGGCCTGTGCGTAGCCTTGGAGCACGTCGCCGGCCGCTGATCGTTGTTCCAGTACCTCAGGGCTATATCGGTTAGTTTTTTTTTTTTTTTTTGTATGTGTTTATGTTAATTTAAAGGAATGAATGCAATTTATTAGCGTGAACGGAAAGGTTCGTTTAACCCCCATAAGAGTACTCTGGGGTGAAAAAGTAAGTTATTAGCGAGAATGGAGTGAGTCAACCCCACTACGAGGAATTTCGAATACTCTGGGGGAGTGAATGTGACCAGACCTCTAGGTTTATATCGTCTGGTGTTGTATGTTTTGTGTAGATTCTGTAATGGACAACCTGAGGTACAAACGAGAGGCCAGCATTTTAGGATATCGACGTACTATACATAGTCAGTAATCAGATCAAAATGGAAGCAGTTTAAAAGAAAATACGCGTGAAAGCCCCCCCCCCCCCCAACTTTATATATTATATAATTAATTTCTTAATTTGGTATTTATACTAATGAACACAGAAATTAGTTTATCTGAGAAGTGTCATTTTGAATTTCTTATCCTTGCAGCATAGTTCCATTTGACTCTTTTCGATAACTCCGGAATCACACGTCGCCAACATAAAAAAAAACAGTGTTTATGAAATTTCTAGAAAGTCTCTCAGCCCCATGTGTATTACAGTTCTTTGCTGATATTGGAAATTCGTAACCGGCCTCTCACACCTATTTAGATATTGTATGGATCAACAAAAAATGTTTAAATAAATTACAAAAACTTCTACTTTGTGATGAAACTTAACAGAAAGATTTCAAAGTAAATAAGATTTAAAAAAACAAAAATTAAATTAAACGTCTGTTTATTTCATAATAAAAATTTAAATCGGATTTATCTTTTGTCTTCTTTGATAAAATAATATATAAATTCCATTAGATTTCGTGGTCCGATTGACAAAATAACATCTTTCAATTACTCATTATATAAGGTATTCGTTCAGATAAAAAAATCAGTGTCACGAGCGGGATTCGAACCAACGACCCTCGGCTAAATGCGCCGCGGCTCTACCACTTTAGCTATCGTGACTAGCTAGTAGAGCAGCGGCGTATTTAGCCGCAAGTCGTGGGTTCGAATCCTGCTCGTGACGCTGACTTTTTTATCTTAACCAATACCTTACATAAAGATTAATACAATAATATTAAAACAACTCACGGATTGAAAGGAAACGTGTTTTTTTTAATTAAAGGTGCAACTGAATAACAGGATCGGCCGTCGTGCGAACGTCATCATCCGTGATTGCGGACAGCCCCCCCCCCCCAACTGGTTATGTACATGTATTTATTCTTTTGGTCTTGTCCTTAACAATTGTTATTTCAGCCATTTATAATAAATCCCAATATTGATTTTCAAATACAATTAATCTAATATAAATTTAAAAACAAAACTATTTTCTGTGTTATTTAATTTATGGTAAATTTAAGGTATGTGAGTACGTATATTGACCTCACTGTATAGGATAAAATGATGGAGGTTATATTTTTCCTTTTTAGAATGGACAAGTCTCGTATATAGACAGTACAGCCAATACAACTATTAATACTTCCCAAGTTTATCAGTAAGAAAATAATTTTTTAAAAATGAACACATTTAAAAATATTTATATCTAAGCATGAACTATTATGAAAAGTATATAATGATGAAGAAACAAAAACTTTTCGTTGTAGCTTCTAATAAATTATTGGATTTTCACCAAGAAGGGTCATTTGCTGACTCTAGGGTTTATACCTCCGGGAGTTCACCTACCCCGTAACGTACCTGGGTCGCTAATATCCCCCTTAAGCTATATGCTCGGGAGATGGTCTCTTCCAGAACAACGGTTAGTCTCGAACGGTAACTTTCGACAACTAGGTCATATCAGTCCCCAAAAAATCAATTATTTAAAAAAATGTATATTATTTTTATCTTCAACTGTACATGTATTAACCAGCAGATTGAATTTCAATTTATGATTGAGGCATTACGAACGTTTTTTTGAAAGCTACGCATTTGCTCTGGATTAATAAAATGATATTAATCATTTAAAAGGTCTCTAATCCATATTCTTTTCTGTCGCTTGATTTTATAATTTACTATGAAAACGTCCATATTTTAATGAATGAGAAAACTGTTGGTATGTGAGCACTCTGTGAAGTGTGTTATTTATTTATGTAAAAAGATGCAGAAACAATTATTCTTAAAATTTTGTATTGAAAACTTGGTAATTGTTGAATATTGAAATATTTGGCCAATCCATAAACTTGGTACCTGTACATCCAAATAAGTTTGAGTAGGTAAGTGTATGTCGAAAGTTTTCATTTTAATATATAATTTTGATTGTCAATTAAGTAGGTAATAAAGCATTTTAAATCGTTCATTACTATTAACGATTCGGAAATCGTAGGATGCGGTCTGGTGTGATGTAGGTTTCAGAAAAACAATTTCTTTATCGTGCCAACATTTCGATCTTTATTGAGATCATCTTGAGAGCTCAAAGTGTTTGTTTTCTGGGTAATTGTGCCATTCTAGCGTGGCATTCTCTCAACACGACACCCAGAATAACACGCAGAAAACAAACACTTTAAGCCCTGAAGATGATCTCAATAAAGATCGAAACGTTGGCTCGTTAAAGAAAATGTTTTCCTGAAACCTACATCACACCAGACCGCATCTCACGATTTCCGAATAATCATCGACTCACGGTCAATAATCACCATACATTACTATTAATACAGAAATGATCATAAAATTAGGAAATGGTAATAATGTTAAAGAATTTTGGTTATAAATATCCCAATAACGTCTACAAATCTATGCCGAATCTACGCTCAAAAAGACATTGGAAATGAGCTTACTCTCGGGTAAGGAAAATACAAAGTCCCCCTAATGAAAAGGAGTCGAGGCAAGGTTTATTAAAGCTGTTTGCATAGTTCCTCACCAACTTTTAATTGTGCTACCTTTTGCGGTAATAAATAAGATGGAACCGTCAAACGGCGTGTTATGGATACTTTCTTTCAGACTCCATTTAAGACTTAATTCGCACCTCTTTGTCATTGGGGGTGAAATTGAACTTCGGGATGGAAGAAAATTTTCCCCGCATTATATTCCTTAAAACTAAAAGGATATGATGTTTAGTTAAAATATGTACGAACAGTTTTAATTTATTGAATAGTTAAATAGATTATGTAAATGGAAAAGAAGTAAATGTGCACACTAGAGTATTTTTTACTCATGAAAAAAGAGAGTGTCTCAACTGGCATTCATCGGAATGGGCTCCTCCCCATCGGTGATCTTTACTGTCACTGTAGGCAGCTCCTATAAGAGGCCTGGGAACTCAAACAGGTAACAGGTCCTAGCAGTAAAAATATATATGAAAAACAATGGGAATCCTTGTTCAGACCTTCCCGAGAGAAGAAACATTTCTAACCGGGCTCATCAATGTTTTTTCCTAAAACAAACCCTTAAACTCATATGTCCATATCTCTTACTCTAACCCAATAATTGCCCTTTATGCAATTATGCTAGAATCTACTACTAAATACCCAAGAATCTCCAGCCCAATTTAAAAAAAAATAAATCTACAAAAATAAACACAATTATCAATTTTATCGCAAACTCATTAAATTCACTAGTTTTCGTGGTCCGCTTGACCAATTAATATCTTTCAATTATGTAAGATTTTTAGTTGAGATAAAAAAGTAAGTGTCACGAGTAGGATTCGAACCCACGATCTTCGGCTAGAAACGCTGGTGCTCTACCAATTGAGCTATCGTGACCTCGATCCACTCGGACCCTAACATCGTATCTCCCACGTCGTATACCCCACCTTTTGAATTTTCCCTCCTTTCTACCATTTTTCTTAACGTCGTGTAATCTATTTGATTCTCGGCGACAAATCAAATGGCCACGGAGAGCTTTAGTGAAAGAATAATTCATTGTAACTTACTAAATTCACTAAATTTCGTGGTCCGCTTGACCAATTAATATCTTTCAATTAATTAAGGTTTTTACTTGAGATAAAGTGGATCGAGTTCGCATTAGCTCAAGTGGTAGAGCAGCTGCGTATCTAGCCGAAGATCATGGGTTCGAATCCCGCTCGTCACGTTGACTTTTTTATCTCAACTAAAAACCTTAATTAATTGAAAGATATTTATCGCAAACTTCCCACTTATTTCATAAAATTTATCATCCCTCAAATTATTGTTTTCCTTATTGACACCCTATTTTAGGAAAGTGGCGTCGTTTTAGGTTTGGGGTCAATTCTTTCCCAATCTGGGGTTTTCTATGGTTTAGGAGGGCTTGACTCTGGGGTTCAAATTTGATGATTTGATTCAAAATCTAAAATTAATGGTAATTAAAAGATACACAATTTAAAGAAAAACCTAATTCATATATCTGTCATTATTTAATTAATTGTTTTGACAAGTTTACATACAACATAAATTTAATTTAATATAAATCAGTAAATAAATTCAGGCCTTACAAGCGATACGGACATAAAGGCGTTTAAAATATTTATTTAATTAAAATCAATAAAAAGCATTCATTACTCATACCTTATAAATGATAGAGGCCGTTGAAAAAAATATTATGTGATTTCAATCATATTCAATCATCAAAAAATGTCATCGAAGAGTTATAAATTATTACCCTACGAAGTCCAATAGGAATATTGACCGTTCAAGGCCTTTTCCTCACGAAACCCAGACCATAAGCATTCAATTATTTAACCACTACCAGATCCAACGTATTTACTGACTGTTTAAGCAATTTAAGTCCTATTTCACTTGTTCTGCTTTGTAAGAAAAACCTTTGTTTTCAAAGCGATTAGCGCTAATCAAAAGTATTTTAATTTTAAATAAAATAATGGTTTATAGAAAAGAAAAACAAAAGTTTTGTTGTTTGTTGTGCGATCAACCAGCCTTCATACGATGTTGTTTGGGATTCGGGTTGTGGTCTTCAAACATACAATGTTATTATATCAACGCCCAAGCTTTCGACAAGTTTTATTGTCTTCTTCAAGGGATCTACAGAGACATAGGGACATAATCATTTAGACAGTTATAAATTGTATAAATAGTTATAAAATATCAGTTTTTTGTTACTTACAGATACAAAGTCAAATCGTAAACACATTGCACATTACACGATATATACAAACAAACTATATACATATATAATAAATAACTAAATAAAAACCTCTTCTTAACAGCCTCTTACATATATAGGCATTTCTTAAAACCAGTAACAATTACTTAATAAAGCAATAAAACTTGTCGAAAGCTTGGGCGTTGATATAATAACATTGTATGTTTGAAGACCACAACCCGAATCCCAATCAACAAAAGTTTTGTTCTTTAGAACTTATTTTCTTTTTATTTATTTTTTTTTTCAATGCATAATTTACTACCACAGAACCATAAATACTGCACAAATTTATAGTTAATGTGTCAAATCGCATTACTTAAAAAAATTGTAAAGATTGAATAATTAGTAAACAACTTGCTTAAAATTTTAGGTAATTGTTGGCATGATTATAGAAGTTTGAATTTCAAATTATTTTTCATTAATGCTTGAAATTTTTCATTTAGAACTTAACAATATGTTAATTATTACTTTTCCATTTACGGATCGTTTCATAAACCGAAAGACATTGTGTAAAACATTTTTTTAACTAACTCAGTTTGAATGCGATGAAATTCGGCTTCTTTTTTAAGTGTGGTACACGTATCGACCACATTTTTAATCACGAAAAATACAGGTCATTTTCTGGTCTTGATGAAAGAGCATATTCAATTGTTACAGAAAAGCTTAAGCCATATTTTAAGGTCATCGGCAATACCTACGTTAATTTCATATTATGAATGCAAATTTGTATATTTGATTCAATAATGAACGATTTCTTGGCAATACATCGAATTAGTCGTTCTTCAAAGAAATTCAAAATCGTCTATAAAAACATAATTATGTCAATTTGTAGACATATTTGAGATGGTTTTGTAAGATCTATACAGTTATAATGAAGTTCAATCAACCGTACAAATATGTATTCATTATGTGTAATTAATATAGGCCCTGAGGATGAATTTATAACAGGCCGAAATTTTAGCAGTAATAACTGAATTTGCTTGTTAATCAAGACCATACCGTGATCCAGATTTTTCGTGAGTGTACAACACTTAAAAAAGACATAGAATTTAATCGCGTTCTAACTAATTTAGTCAAATAAAAGTTTTATACAATGTATTTAGGTCTAAGAAATGACCAATAAATGTAAGCGTAACAATGAATATATCCGAAATTTTAAATGAAAAGTGCCAAGCAGTAATCAAAATTAATTTTAAATTCAAACTCTTATACTTATGCCAACAAACACATTTTAAGCTAAATGTTTACTAATTATTAACTAATTAAAATTAATTCCATTTCTAAATATTATTTGGATTCGATTGATTCAACAATAATTTTAGTTTATGTATCGCTATCGGGTTTGTTGTAATTTTCTTTGAATGCAAAGGAAACATTAATCCTTACGCAGTTTGTTCGAAACATCTTATGTAAATCGATGTACATAGGAAGATTTTACTCATAAGTTAATTAATTTGTTAAATTAATTAACTTTTACAATTGTAGTTTCTATTTAAAAAAAAAGTTTATTAGTAAAAATTGTTCTTATTTAAATAAACAGCAGGTATTTCTAATTCTACCCCCCTTTTTTACAAAATGTATCGACCCATTTTATGTACACATAATAACATCTGGGTTTTCCTCATTCGATTCTAAATAGCAAGTAATAATTTTTAAAAAGCGAAATTCTCACTCTTCCCTTCTTAATATCATTTGGCATTATAAAATAGATTTGAAGTTCCACCCTAACACGATCATAAAAAAATAATCTGTCAATTTTTCTTTGTGCCAAACCAAAAATCAATACAACATTTAATTCAATTTTTCATTTTAAAAGTATGAACGGTTGACATATTTAAAAAAAATGTGCGGGGGAATCACAAATAATATTAAAAACGTAAATAGTCATTTGTTTGTGAAAAATTATAAAAGCTGTTAAAACTGTTTGCCTGTACATCTGCAAGATTTTAAAACATCCATAATAAAAACAATTATTTACAGATTAAGCTTGCTCTAATCAGTTCATTATTGGCAAAATTAAATAGAACGTTCAGCAAAAAATTGTCAGTTTTATTTTTGGACATTTAGATCTGAGCCAAACATCCTATGTGAATTCTTCTGCATGTACTTCAAGTCAGTATATGAAGAATGAAACAAAAATAGCTGTTTGACTACTTTATAATAATAGAATTACAAAAACGAAACAAATTTATTTGTTAAACTAATTTAAGATACTAAAGTACTTCTAGAGGTGTACAGATGGTTGGCAATATATATTATTGCTGAACCGGCTCTGGGTCACTTATCGGGTCTTCACTTGCGTGTTTGTAAAAAACTCAAACGAGTTAGTATTGCGCCAGCTTCAGTGAGGAACAGGTTTTGTAGCCTGACTGGCTGAGTTTAAGTTGATACTGGTGTTGGTCTGATCGGTGTACTCATTCTGAACTGGCACTGGGTCACTTATTGGGTCCGTGTTCACTCGAGGGTTTGTTGTAAACACATTTCGGCATTGTGCCATCTTTTTCGTTTGAACAGTTCCTCACTGAAGACACGAGTGAACACGGACCCAATAACTGACTTAATGCCGCTTCAGCATGAGTACACTGACTCTCAGACCAACATCCAGCGTTAATTTAAATTCACCAAAAACATTTTGGAACTCGGAGAAATTCACCATTTTTACTATCCTTTATATAAAGTATAGGTTGAGATAAAAAAGTCAGTGTCACGAGCGGGATTCGAACCCACGACCTTTGGCTAAATACGCCGCTGCTCTACCAGTTGAGCTATCGTGACTTCTATTCATTCGGATACCAACTTCCCATCTCAATCCCACCTTTCGAATTTTCCCTCCTTTTCGCAATTTTTAAAATGTCGTGTAATTATACCTTACATAAAGATGAATTATTTGAAAGAAGTTATTTGGTCAATCGGACCAAGAAATATAATGAATTTAATATGTAAAACGAAGTATATCTTCACTAAAGCTCTCCGTGGCCATTTCAGTTGTCGCCGAGAATCGAATCCTGGTTAAACGACATTTGAAAAATTACAAAAAGAAGGGAAAATTCGAAAGGGTGGGTTGAGATGGGAAGTTGGTGTCCGAGTGGATCGAAGTCAGGTGGAAGAGCAGCGGTGCATTTAGGCGAAGGTCGTGGGTTCGAATCCCGCTCGTGACACTGGCTTTTTTATTTCATCTAATACCTTACATAAAGATTAATTAATTGAAAGGAGTTATATGGTCAATCAGACCACGAAATATAATCGATGTTTACTATTAATTGTAATCTATTAAAATAAAACAAAACTACAATTTTTTATGTTGAATCGTAGTTGTCCCAGCAATGGACGAGTGTAATTTTATGGCGAGCTACGTTTTGTTTCCTTCAGTATGATTTTACAAACACTTAGTAAAAACACAGTGTTGAGGATTTAATTTTAATAATCTCAAGACCTGGTTTTTGATGGTTTGGATAAACCTCTGGCCGAACTAAATTAATTCTGATACTGCAAGGTCAACTCGGATTAAACCTATGAATGGTATTGAACATCCCAATACATAATAATTATGAAATATTTTTTATTTCTACAATATTTTGATGACGTGATGGAATCTTTTTGGGAGACGTAACAAGATAATAAAATTCACTTTTAGAAAATTTAATACTTCCTTCCCCTCCTTTCTAAGGTAAAAGAAAATAATAAAAAATAAATAAGATGCCCCTTAGGTGTGATTTAATAAATATCCTTTAATAAAACTTGAGCCGGTTATCATCGTTAGCGCTCCCGGTGATGGCTGGGGAGGCGGCGGAAAAAGGTGAAAGCCTAATCCCCTCAGAGGCTTCAAAAACTTGGTAGTTTCACAACAACAAGATAAAGGGGAATATTGATGGGCTCGTTTAGCACGGAGGTAAAGACGTGGCGGGAGAAAGAGGGCCCGTGCATCCATCAGTGCGAAACTAACAAAGACCCGTTGCTTATTTCTCCTGTCACCCGAAATCAAACCTGACACTTGCAGCTTACGAAGAAATATGTTTACTCAAACCTTTGCTGTTTTTGACAATCGGATTTGAATCTGATTTTTCTTTTCTAATATTTCAAGCTTTTCCACGGGCTGACAAGTGAGGTCAGTAGGGTTTCAAACAACATTTATGTGAAGGAGTGCTGAAAATGTCATTTCCAAGTTTTGTACTGTAGGAAACCGTTTAAGATATATATATATATATATATAAACGTATAGAAATATACTTTAAATTTTGCGCAAGTAACAAAAAACTTTAACTCTTTGAAAAAGAACTTTACCACATATCTATTGAAGGAAGATAAATTGTTTCATTAACAAACTTTTATTAAAATTTTCTCAAACATTAGGTATTTTTTTCTTTAAAAAAACCGAAAGATGGATGATTTTATTTTGCTAAACAGTTTAACCAACACATTTGAGCGCACTTCAATTGAAAAAATCTTTTGTTATTTTTAAATTGATAAAAAGAATAAAACGTTATGTAAAGAAAACATTTAAAAAATCAATTAAACTAAATATCAACAAACCTAATATGAATAAAAACTTATTATAATAATAATCATATAGACGTCATTAAACAAAGAATTTAAAGCCCTTTCCTGATCCGACAAATGAAGTCCGTATGGTTTTAAAATATATTTTGTCAAAGAACTGGAAAATTTGGCTTTTCCTATTGCACCAATGAAATAACAGGTTTACAGTTTTTGACACCTTTCTGTGCACAGATGACAAAGAAGATTACTGATCTTGGCAAAATTTTCTTGGCGTCTGTGCACATGGATGGACTAGGAGATTTCTTAAAAGGGTTCAAAACATTGCACACTAAAATATTTTCATTGTGTTGTTGTTACTAAAATGTTCATTCATACCCTAAATTCATATTACTGCTATTGTTATTTTTATTACAATTAATTAAGGTTTTCAGTTGAGATAAAAAAGTCAATGGCACGAGCGGGATTCGAACCCACGACCTTCGGCTTGATACGCCGCTGCTCTACCACTTGAGCTATCGTGACCTCGATCCACTCGGACACAACTTCCCATCTCAATCACACCTTTTGAATTTTCTCTCCTTTTTTTTCCTAGTTTTGATTATTATTGAGATAAAAATATTTACATTGTATAAATTCACTTTTTTCTATATCCTATATGTTTTTGTTAAATTTAAATAATGTTTGTAAATCCCAGGCGCGGAAGATGATCTCAATAAAGATCGAAACGTTGGCACGATAAAGAAAATGTTTTTCTGAAACCTACATCACACCAGACCGCATCTCACGATTTCTGAATAATCATCGTAAATAATAAAATAAATTAAAATGAATAATGCAATAAAGAATTAATTGTTGATTCAAAATATGTGTTTATCAAATATTCCATTAATTACTAAGTAAAACTAAAAAATTTGGTTATTTGAAAATATTGGGGAACTTGAGAAAGATATCACAAAAATATCCAATTTTGTGAAAAAGATAACACAAAGTAAATATAGCAATGTCGATAAAAATAAATCAAAACAAAATATTATTTTTCCCTTTTTAAATTGTTTCTGCCTATATTTACGTAAACAATAGCACAACAAAGATCTTCAAATGCCAATAGATTTTTCGGCCACCAAAACATATTACAAATGTTTTCATAGTAAATTACAAAATCACACTAACACACCAATACCATTAATTCATTCCCCACAATCACCACGCAAACGACTGAAATATTGATAAGTCTTAAATGATTAATATCATTTTATTACTCCAGTGCAGCTTTCTAGCAACTTTCGCTACAAAGTCCGTAATGCCAAAATAATAAATTGTAATCCCATCTGCTGATTGTATATAATACCTGTAAAGATGTAGATAAAAATAAATTAAGCAAAAAATTCTTTTTGCTTATTCAAAACGATCTACGTTTTCTGGAAAACAAATACATAAAAGAACGAAACATCGGCTATGCGATTTCTTTCCGCATCTGTAATATGAAAAGGCGGAACTTCGTTGTACAAAACTAATATACAAAGGCTTCGTCTGCCATTTATTTGTACATGCATCAGTTTATGAAAACGAATTTGCTATTTTCCTTGGTGTAATTTTGACCTGTTTCGTTCAAGGAATCAGAGCCTATTTCAAAAAGCGTAAGCGGGAAAATAAAACTAACAACAACACTTTAAATAAACTCTAGCAATAATATTGAGAATCGTTAATATTGAAAAACCGAAAACAAAGATTTAGATAAACTTAAAATCAGAAGAAACATTACATGATAAAATAATGATATTGTATAATTTCTTACTAGTTTTAATTGCAATTACAAGCATATATCAAGTTCCAAATAAAGTTATGGTACATAGTTATAAAAACGGTTAGAAAATGATGTGATAATTACAAGTTCCGTTGTACAATGCAATATTATATTTAGAAATGAAACATGATATTTTCCCGGAATGTGCGAGCTTGTAGGGAAAATCAACAAAACACCATGTTAATTAATTAGATATATCAAGTAGAATTAAATGTGAACAAGTTGTTTTATCAATTCAGAGCAATCAAATGTTATAAATAATGATTAATTAAGTAAATGTTTCACTTTAATTTGTTAAAAGGATAGAAAGTCTTATCTCTTTTATGTTGAAAAAATCACGATATAAATTCGAAAGTTAAAGTGTTCAACTTACTTAAGATATAAAACAAGGATGGTCCGAGGAGAAAATCGAAAACTAGATCAAAGCTTTTAGCTAACTAAAAGAACTTCATCAACGATGCAAACAGTCCAGACCGAACGCTCGTCACAGACGGACTGTAAATTCCCTCACCAGTCTCACCAAAAAGAACCATTTTTGCCACCAGCTTGATTAAAACTGATTACATCTGTCCAAACGATCTTATAGCAACTAGGTCAAGTCGAATACATCAGGAATAAAAAACATCAAAAGATAAAATTCTGAAAACATCAAACCTAACATAATTTACAATTCCTCTATTTTTTTCAAAAATTATATTAACCAAAAACAAGCATGAGTACTTGTTATCATGATTATTGATCGAAATGAGAAAGTTTGGCTTAGTAATGTTATATAGATTTTTAAAAAATCTCCAAGCTATAAAACCCTCTATACCAAATCGGAATTCGTTCAGAGTGTGGGATAAGTCGTAAATAAGACTAACCAGAGTAGACATCTCTTCTATCAGTGGATTGCTCAATGAAATACGAGCCTCGTTTTAAGGCGCAAGCAACCGCTAAACCGTCATGACCGCTCAGTGCTTCTGGTATGGTCGGTTGGTAACCCCTGAAAACAATGACCGGGACAACTGTTGAACATTTCGTTAGGTCCTTGTTAATTGATCAATGTTGTTTTACGCAATGAAAACGTTGTCTTTTGAATAGAAAATACATACCACTTGACAACCGATAATAATGACCACACTCTATATTTAAGCATTAATACAAAAATATGATTTTTTAATAACAATAATACAATTAAGTTTTTTTTAATAAAAAATGCATTTGTCTATGTTTTTGAAATAACTATTACACTATGAATTTTTCCAAATGCATAAAAACACAAACTGATTTTATAAAAGTACGTGAGGTAATCTAGTATCAATGTTTTTATTATTTTCAGTATAAAAAGTATTAACCACTTCTTCATTCACAAACACTTTGGATCAAAGTATCGTCTATCTTGAAGAAAAAAGCAAATTCAGTTATAACTGGCAAAAACAATGGGAACAATGGGAAAAATTACTATTTAAGGTAATCGTCACGGCAAAACAATGGGACCTAGAAAACGAACACAGCTTGGACCTATTTTTATATTTCATTTAACACTTTCTTATTAAAAAGAGCATGAAAAGTGCAACAACATTACAATGCAAAATTACGATTAATTGAAAATGAAGATAAAAAGATTTGAACTGATGTAGCTCGTATAATTACCTCTTGAAATGTTAAAACAATACATCGTTCTGTTTTAGAAAACCACTTATTAAATAGCTTGTAAAGTATACCAAAAAAGAAAATGTTGTATTAGCCAAACCCATGGTATCCTAAAGATACTAAAATTGTCAGTTTATTTAAATTAAATTGTGTAGTTTGGTGCAAGGTTGGCAACACTGACAAACTGGTAAACCGAAATACTGGAGATTGAAATAGTAAATCTGTACTGGAGAATACAGAATAATATGCGCCTTATCTTCTACCTTTCAACTTGGAGTTGATATTTTAAACAGAACACAAAATGGACAGAATCTCGGATTAGCTAAAATTAAAATTTTTTATGATAGTGAACTGCCTTAAAAACGAAAAATCAAATTATAAATACATTGACACAAACCAAGTGAAGAATTGACCGAAGAACTTTCGTTAAATATAAATTATAATAATTATGCTGAAATTTCAAACCTGGGTTTATTACCAGCTAAGTAAACGATTTTAACAACGCCCCTTCATTTTTCATTAATAAAGAAATCGTATTGTACACAATGAAAATATGGATGGAAAAATCAATAAAGTAGTCTAAGTAAAACAATGGTTAAAAACTGGTTTCCATGAGGTCACCCATCATATATTAATGATAACGACTTGAAAGTGTATCCTAGCAATTGTCTGCTTCTAATAACAGATGATCTGCCATAATTGGGGGTTTCAGCCTTAAAAATCACAGTGTACATATAATCGATAAAAATACATTAAACATAAATTTGAATTTTAAATTTTATACCTGAAATAAGACCTTAGCCAAAATACTTCTCATAACATAATTACTTCCTCTAAAGTACAAAACGTTATTTACTTACACTATGAAAACTGGTTTATTGGAAAAAATCCCCTCAAGAGTAATCACCTAGTTCCAACGACGTATATCTTTCTCGAACAAAAGCATGAAACTAACGGCTCAAGCTATAAATTTTGCCTGCAATTCCTTCAGATTCTATTCTTAGCTGAGACATATATGTTAACATCTTTTATATGAGCGGGCCAACACAAGGTCAAGAGGTTGTACAAAAGGTCCTGCAAGTAGGAAATACGCAGGATTTGGTAAGTTGAACTTGTTCAAGGTTAAGTTTTTCAACTAGTATTATAGAGTTATAGAGTTTCTAAAGTAAAAGAAATGGTTCGACAAGAATGTGTTCTAAATTGCATAATTCTTTGAAAATCAAACGTCTTGCCTATACCTACCTACTGGCCTAATTGGATTTTTATATATTTTGGTTTCAGAACAGCAGAACAGTCAATGAAGTTGGTTGAATGACTCTAATTGACATAAACTCGCAAGGTTTTTATATGGTTTTTATGTCAATCTAAAATATAAGTATCAGTCAAATTTGAAAGGCTTTAATTGCAATGATATTATTTTATAAACAGTAATTGCGATCATATTTTTAAAAACATACTAATGTAATATTGGGAGATAAAAATTAAGAAACAATTTAAAAAAAATAAAATAATTGTATTAATGTACTTTAACTTCAGTTGTTTCAAAGCGATAGAACATAAATAAAAATAATTTCTTCCCCGCCCACATTTGAAAACAACATAAGAAAATGTATATTTGAACATCAACAAGACTTATTTATTCAAAATAAGGTTAACTTGAAGAAATAAGCTCAAATTTTGCACTATGCAATTCCGTGAGGGGCTTAGGCGAAGGACGAAGCATATCGGTGTGCCTTAAGTCGCGGGGAGTATCTGACGAGACTACTTGAGGAAGGAAGGGCACTTTATCTTCAACTCCTCCGTGTTCAGAGAGCAAAGCCTCACTGTCGCACGAAAATCGTACACTTACTTTGCTAAACCGGCCGAGAATGTTTTTAAATCCGAGATTTTAAAGAAAAAACATGAGACATACTTGAATTTTTTTCTTCCGGTGGACTTAACAGTATTAAGTGGTTTACAAGCGATATAAGGTACTTTATTCAACGAAACAATGTCAATATGGTTTTTCACAGATAAAATTATTTTCACCGTGTATGGCTATCCCACAATTAAATGTTTTCCTGCAATTTCCTTTGGATATAGTTTTTTCATTAATATCTTAATTATTTCATTAATAGCTTCTCCAGTACACTCATAAAATTTTTACCTATTTTAATAATTATTAAAGCCAAAACTACTTGCGTAAAAAGTATTTCCATAATATTACTTTTAATAAAAACGATTTTTTTTTTTAGATCCCGCAATAATGTAACAAAAATATATGCATAATTGCAAATAGAGTGTTCTTATCCAAGAAATTTTCGTAAAACAATTTCAACATTAGAAAGAGGACTCTTTTAAAAACGCTCAGCTGAATTAAAGAAAAACGAGAACATAAAAAATTCGTATTTTAAATGTAGGTTTTGCATACTTTGGATTTTATACTTTCTGCATTTTTGGTCATGTACTACTGGACGTTTTACCATGGAAGCAATTATTGACGTTCAAACAGGACCAACGTGCTTTCATTGAAATGCCAGGGATATTTGGTAGTTGGTATTTGCGCATGGCAGTACTTCATAGCGATGACCCCGTTGCATTTTGCTTAGGGGTCAAGAGGTCAGTCCGGGGAAAAATTCGGTTAAAGATGTCTTTATCGAAACTGGTACTTTTTGTATAACCATTAGGATTAAAAAATGACAGAATTAATTAATTAAAATTAGTCATAATAAATACCTAAAAAATAAATAAATATAAAGCTAAGGTACTTTTTTTCAACGGGACAATCAGAATCGTAAATAATTATCCAAGCAATAAACTAAAGTAATTGATGTAAAATTAGGTTAATCCTATTCTCTTCAATAAATTCTTCTTATTTGTCTTACAATTGGCAATCTACATTTATAAACCTTATTAGAGCAGGAAATTTGATACGGGCCATAATAAACCAATAACCTCACGCAAACAGTATTAATGGAAGGAAAACATGAGTTGCGCAGTAATAAAAAAGATAGAATGAGAAAAACGAAGATGTTTACTGACTAAACAAAGTATTCTTGGGTGAATATAAATTAATTTATTTTGTATTAGACATTGCTAAATTTCATTATTAATTACTACTTTCAAAACTGTTGTTTGAATGAAACAAAATTCAATAAAAGGTCAATTATACTATATTACTATTATTTAATTAAAATAAAGTTTAATAACTATATTGACCAATTTCTGAATGCTATTTTTTTATATTATTTGTTATTTATATTAAAAAAAAACAATAATTATTTTATATATAACAATAATAAACCTTGGAAAAAATGATATAATGATATTTAAAACGTAATCAATATTTGTTTGGTAGTCATAATGGTCCATATTAATTATTATTTTTATCTAAGGTTTTTGGTTGAGATGAAAAATTAGTACCACAAGCGGGATTCGAATCCACGACCTTCGGCTCAATACGCAGCCGCCCTTACCACATCAGCTCTTGTGGGTTAATTGATCGTGGAATAATTAATTGGATTTTAAAACATAATTATTTTGTTGTTCTAGTTATTTATATTTGTTGAAGTTATAAGATTAATTGTTGAATCTAAATCTTTCGAGATCAAAAATGGATAATATACCGTTAATGTGTTTTATTGGAAAAGAATTTTTTGTCTTTTTCTGAAATGGTCTGAAAAATGTAGGAGTAGTGAATTTTCCGTGTGTGCCCTGTAAAAAGGGCATAAATAACGCCGGCTGGCTGAATGGTAAATGTGAAGCAACCGTGACACGATTCGCTTTGCCCACTAATATGGCAAAATAACTATAAACCCCTCTCAACCTTCTGATGTTCCTCTGAGCAATTTTGGCAGGCACCCTTTGTTCCCCTATTTTAGTTTAATCGAGTTCAACTCAAACTTACCGGGAAATTCGATTATCTATTCCATTTGTAGCCTGGTTCTAAGCGAACTGCTAGCGCTTTCAGCATGTGCGTTAAATTCATAAATGAATGACTTGCTTGGAAAAAGAAACTTAGTTCTAACTTATTAAAAAATACTTAAACGCCACAAAGTTAAATAATAGTAACATTTACGGCAATTTGTAACTAAACAAAGCAGAAATTAAAAACAATGAAAAAATGGAATATAATGTAATAATTAGTGTAAAAAAATGAACAATAAATAAATCTTTAATCTTTAAAAGTGAAAAGCGCAGATATGAAAAAAAAACTTGTTTTAATTCAATACACAGTAAAATCGTAAAGCCAAGGAAAATTCAACAAAATATGATCCTTGCAACTTATTTCAAACGGCAAAAAATATTTTAATGGCTTTATATTGCTAGTATAATTTTGGATTTATAGTGCAAAAATGGTTGAGAAATTAAAATCATTGGAATATTATAAAATATTATACACGTACGATATTAAATTTACATCATCATTTATTGTTTGCCAGTCGTCACCTTCTCCTAATTTCTATTTCTTATATATTAAAAGAATTCTTAGAATTAATAGAATTATGAGAAAGAATTCTCTATATAGTAATAGAATTGTAAATAAACTATATTTCACCTTTTCTCGCTGCTTGCTCTTTATTCACCCCATCTCTATTTTATCTCTTTTGCATTTTCTTCCCTTTCCCTCTTCTCCAGTTAATTATATGTCAGGTAGTTTGCGACCTAAATTTGCGAGAGTTTTAAAATAAACAGTAATTATTCATTCTTTCCTTTACTCTCACTTTTCTGTCACTTTCTCTTTTTCTCTTTCCCTCTTTCTCTCTCCTCTCTCTCTCTCTTTCTTTCTCTCTTTCTCTTTCTTTTTCTCTCTCTCTCTCTTTATTTCTATGTTTATTTTCATTTCCTCACTCTATCCATCTAGCTTTGTGCTTCTTTATTTAACGATTTTTATTTCTATCCTACTTATCTGGTTTTCTCTCGTTTTCTGTTTATTATTCATTCTTTGTTTCTCTATCATTTAGGGATGGTTACGGACGGTTAAGTTCTCTCTCTCTTTTTATTTTTATGTTTAATTTTCATTCACTCTCTCTCCATCTAGCTTTGTGCTTCTTTATCTATCTAGCTTTTTATTTCTATCCTATTTATTGGATTTTTCTATTTCATACAATTAGGCTATGTATTTATTTTAATCTATCTCTACAGCTTGCTTTGAATTTGTGGATTTAAATAATTGCTAAAGCATAAATCATCAAATTTTTAAATTCATTTGTTCCAAGGATGTCGGAGGGCTAGGGTTGAATTGTTCCGTTTTTGTTGAACCCTTGTGATGAATTAAGCTGTATTCGCCCATCGGGACCTTTGAGTTCGTCAGTGCTAATTGCATCCGATTCAAACGGCTGGAACATTAAGGATAATTCGTGGGGGGGGGGGTCTTAGATGCTGAATAAACAGAACTTCAAGGCCGGCTGTTCTAACAGGAATATTGTCTTAACTTCGGCACTTATACCGTTTTGCTCTGAATTATTTCGACGTCAAATTTGAAATATAAAACTCAATTATTCAATTTATTTTTCTATTACCCATATATGTACTTTGTATATACAAAATATCTGAAATAGATTCTTTTTAATTTATAAATTTGGTTTTTTCTTTTTTAAAATATAAGATTCGCTTGATTTTTTGTTGATCTTTTTTCATAACACGATACTTCTTCATTTTGTACATATGTGCTTATCTAGTAAAACCTACTATTATAAATGGTAAATTTGATAACATTTTCCCGAAGTAATTACCGCTCGATCATTAAGGATGTATAGTATGCATGGTTTTAGCCATTTATTTGTTTTTAAATGTTCACTAAAATATTTCTACCAAAAATCATATTCGTAACTCCTTCCTATTAAAAAAAGTATACTTCTAAATTAATTATATAACTTACCAATTTCTAATTGAACCAAGTTAATTTCCTAGGATTCTTTAGAAATCTTCATTTTTAAACTAATGTCGAACTTGGAAAATTGAAAGTTTTTATTGTTGAACAAAAATTCGGATATGTACATTGGCACAACAAGAAGATGTGCACGAACATAAAATTCTTCTGTCACGACTGTACAAACTTCACTTTTACAACTGAGATTTCACGAGATTCCTCATGAAATCTTTATATTATTTATTACAACACTGCTGATTACGTGATTACGATTTTTATTTATCCATAGTTTTAGAACATTAAAAGATAATTCTGTACTTAATTTATTTTAATACAAACTTCTCTAGTTTCCGTGATCCTCTTGACCAATTAATATCATTCAATTAATTAAGGTTTTTAGTTGATATAAAGAAGTCAGTGTCACGAGCGGGATTGAAAAATGGGAAAAAGGAGGGAAAATTCAAAAGGTGGGGTTGAAATGGGAAGTTGGTGCCCGAGTGGATCAAAGTCACGCTAGCTCAAGGGTAGAGTAGCGGCGCATCAAGCCGAAGGTCGTGGGTTCGAATCCCGTTCGTGACACTGACTTTTTAATCTCAACTAAAAACCTTAATTAATGGAATGATTTTTAATACAAATCTTTGGCAAATTTATTACTTTATAAATCGTTTGGGTGGTTGAAACAATATTTTTTTAAATGAAATATTACCATATTATTTAAACTGGTTCAGATGGTCACTGACAAAAGAACCTACAAAACATAAATTATCAAACAAATTTCCGATTAGAATGATATTTTTGACAGAATATTAAATCCTCTAACATAATAGTAAAATGATCTCTAACTACTTTTTAAAGTGATCAATGATTGCTGATTTATGTAAACTTAAATCTGTACACGCATGTACAGAGTTAAGAATATCACTTCTCTCAGGCCACTGGCAATTCCAGGTTTTATAATTTACGAAAAAATCCCTGACTTCGAGAATCACCAACCCCCCTGCATCAGACCTTGATCTTGTCCGTCCTCTCACTGAGGTTGTTAACGACAATCAATATATTAATTCTCAACATCCGCTAGAGACACGAAAATTATCATTGCTACATACAATAAAACAACTCCGTTTTCTCCAAGAAGAGGGGACCCGGATATTCGCTGCCATGCTCAAGCACAATTTTTATATCGGACATGTAAGATTTGATGATGAAGTGAGTAGATTTATTTTTGTAATTTACACAAGAGCTATACCGGGACAGATGTAAAGGTAAATAATCAGACAGGTGGTTGATAGAGTGTGTGCTGTTTTCATGGAAGGCAGATAGGATGTGACAGAAGCCGAACGAGTGATCAGGAATACGTTTTAGGGGTGATCATAATCCATTTATGTTTGGTAGTCTAATCGACCAAATTAGTTATTTCAATTAATTATTGTTTTTATGTAAGATTTTGGTTGAGATGATAGCCGAAGGTCTTGAGTTCGAATTCCGCTCGTGCCACTAAATTTTCATCTCAACCGAGACCTTACATAAAAAGAATAATTAATTGAAATAGGTGTTTATAATATTTCCAGTTTAATGAAAACTTTACAAATTAACTTTAAAAACTTTTTTAAAAACTTAAAAATTAAACCTTTTTTTACAGATTAATAAAACTAATTCTAGTTGATAGTGATCGACCTCCGTAGTTTTAAATTGATGTATTGGATCTTCTTGAGGTCATTTTACAGGTGAATAAAAAACATCACTATTGGGATTCACCAAGCTTTCGGCGAATGTTCCGCCATCTTCAGGGCCTAATTTATTGAAAACAAATTTACATTAACAGGATTACATAAAACATCATATACTCATACATTATAAGAATAAAATTACGTACTTCACCCAGTTTTTTAAGACAATTAAATTTATTGCACATGTTTGTTGTTATTTTAAACTGAAGGTGGAAATGAATCTACATACTGAAAACAAAAAATAAAAATAAAATAGTCTTGTTTAAAATCTAGTGACACTCACCGGTCCATCCTTTGGTCTCACCTCTTTATAAGTTAAAACTCAATCTCAGGTACATGTATTTCTTTATCACAGATACGTTATATGTATATACAACTTTAAACTGTTTTTTAACTTAGAATTATAATTTAATTATTTACAATATGTACAAGGAACTTTAAGAAAATTGAGACACATCGGACGGTTAAACAAGACTATTTTATTTTTATTTTTTGTTTTCAGTATGTAGATTCATTTCCACCTTCAGTTTAAAATAACAACAAACATGTGCAATAAATTTAATTGTCTTAAAAAACTGGGTGAAGTACGTAATTTTATTCTTATAATGTATGAGTATATGATGTTTTATGTAATCCTGTTAATGTAAATTTGTTTTCAATAAATTAGGCCCTGAAGATGACGGAACATTCGCCGAAAGCTTGGTGAAACCCAATAGTGATGTTTTTTATTCACCTGTAAAATGACCTCAAGAAGATCCAATACATCAATTTAATAAAACTAAGTTCTTTAGTGTTAATTCCAAATAAAGCTAAAATATAGGTAACATAAAACTTCATATTGAACTGGTATGAAATATGTGTAAAAAGTAAAATAATAGGTGTTATGAAATTCTAATAATAGCTTATAAACTAACTAAAATTCTTCATGCTCCCAAAAGAGTTTAGAAAAAAGAAATCAGAAAAATAATTGGAAAGGTTGAGCAATTAAACGAGCGATTTGAGTTAATGTTAATTAAAACAGGACTAATTATTTTTACAAGAATTTCCCCAATCAACTTAACTAATTATGGACTTTACATTTTTTGTTCAGATAATTAAACTGCCAATGATCATGACCTAAATTGATGGTGGGGAAAACAAAAAAATTTATTATCAATAAAATTCATGTAGATTTTCAGTCAGTTTTATAGCTTATAGAATATGACATGGAATCGTTCAAAAGTGGACATATTTAAACTGTGGAAGCAGTCAATTCCATGTTAAAAAAATTTGTATTAAAAGTCAGGCAAGCATTAATAGAAAAAAAATTAAATTTTTCCACATTACTGCTGCAACTTCAACAACAACATTGAAGCAAAGAAGTATATCGCCGCTGTAAATTGCATGAATAAAATGAGATTTTGCTAGCTAGGGGCTAGTAGGTAACTAGGTGCTCATGAAGATTTATGTTCTTTCAGGAAATGAAGAAAGCAAATGGTCCTTTATACAATGGAAGCGTAGGAAAAGGCGTTGAAAGCAACTAACATTAAGGGTTTTTGGTCTTTCTAAAAAAAGGATTTATATAAACCTCGCAGAAGCCTTCATGAAGTCAACAACCATGAGAAAAGTTGAATCTGTTGGCTAGATTGAAAAATTAGATCGATTGTAAAAAGCTTCAGTAAATGTTCCAGACTCTTTCGTCGACAAAATAAGAAAGTAGGTAAAAAAACATCGATTGCCCTTAAAAGTTGGTTGTCTGAGAATATAAAAGATATTAATAAATTTTTCGTTTTGAACGTTTCCGATCATTTTAGTTTGGCTGTTCTCTACGTTTTATTTTTCTCGCCAACTTCACTGGTGAGTTTTATTATTGGGACATTATCAAAAACATCGACCATTCTGAGAAAAATAATACAGTTCAAAGTTGAGCAAAAGGACATCTGAAAGAAAAAAACAGGAAAACCAAAATGATTTAAAGCAACCAAACAAGTGATTCAACACCCTGCAGTCTTTAAGAGGAAACCTCATAATTTTACATGTACTTCGGTTTCAGTGTTAACATCGCTTTTCAGAGTACCTCTATTTTTTTACTTACTTTTTAACCGTGATAAGGGGGGCCCCAATCAAGTTTGCGACGTAGGCGTCACATCAGACAGGTGCCAAAAAATAATATACGATAAAGTTATGGATTGATATATTCTCCAAATTTCAGATCATAGGATGCAACAAAACTTTTACGAGATTTCCTACTCAAAAACTAACTGCAAAATTTACCTGTGTAGATCCATAAAGCATGAAAATGAAAGACGGAATTTTCGTGAAAAAAAATTGAGTGAAGTTCAGGATAGAGATTTTGGTAGCCTAGCCAGAAAGAAAAAGCTTTCATATCGGTGTCATCAGTGGGTCCAGTGCCCCTTGAAAGTCGGGGTTTTGGCTTGTCTCCCTCTGATTTTTTTATTAACGTGACGTACAATCTCTTGAATAAAATCTTCACTAATAAACAATTCAAAATAAAGAATGCGTCCTTTCACATATTCGGGCATACTCTCTTATATCTGGAAGATAAGTGGTAATATTGTTTTAAAGAGTTTCCTTATCTAAAAGGCTCTTGTTCCTTTTCAATAAGAAAGCTTCTCTCTTAATCTTCAAAGACTGACTCAGGCTTAGCTTGTATTTATAAAATGTTTCTTAATCATCAAGCAAAAACTCGTCAGTATCACAATCATTGTCATCTTCACTGTGTTGTTTTCTCTCGTGCCTCTCAAACTCAGCCGTAATATGCTCCTCACTAATAAAATCGTCCCCCAAAATTAGACTTCTTTAAAACCGGGATAATGTGAAAGGACAAAATGTGAATAAATATTGGAGAAATAGAAGAAATCGAAAGAACAGAAAAGAAGTTTAAAAAAATTCAGCAGGATCAGCCCTATTTTATCCGAGACTCCGATAGCAAAAATATTCTGAACACAATGACTAACTGTTTTTAAAGAAAAAGTTTCCTACTGTGCCAACGTTTTATTACACAAACTCCAACAAAATTTAAAAGAATACAACCGAGCAAAAAAATAGGCTGCAGGTATTCTCTCACATTTAAATGTATTCTTTAATATCTACATATCATTCGCTCAGTTAGGTTGGTTGTGTACTCGATATTCCTCCATTGCCGTTTACCTACACCTATTATATAACTAACTAAATTGAAGGGTTCATGGCGTACATAATATTCGCCATCAACTCTCACTCATTACACATTCTCGCTAATAAATAAATTCACTCTCAACACACACCAGGGAGCACAACAATATCAGCTCGATAAAACAGCTCTTTCCCCCAAGAATCGGAAATCAAAAACAATTTTCATATCAATTGACGTTCTTACGCGCTCTTTATATGGAGCCAAGAAGTTCCGCCTTTTAATTAGATAAGACCCTTATCTACATGCGTTTTTATATATATTTATAAGTATAATTTTTTTTGTAAACTCCATTATAATTAGTGGTCTTCGTTCAATTAATTAATCTTTTTATATAAGGTTTTGGTTGAAATGAAATGTGTCAATAGACCACTAAATATAATGAATTTAATAAGTTGTCATGAAAATCACGATAATTTTTATTTAATTGACTTTTTGTTTATCTTTTTTTATGTTGTAATTTTCAGGCTAAATTATTATTATTATTAACTCAATTAATTAAGGTTGTAAGTTGAGATAAAAATGTCAGTATCACGAGCGGGATTCGAACCCACGACCTTCGGCTTGATACGCTGCTACTCTACCACTTGAGCTATCGTGACTTCGATCCACTCGGGCACTAACTTCCCATATCAACCCCACCTTCGAATTTTCCCTCCTTTTTGCCATTTTTCAAATATCGTGTAATCTATTTGATTCTCGGCGACAAATGAAATGGCCACGGAGAGCTTTATTGAAGTATACTTCAGTTTAAATCATTAAATTCACTATTTTTCGTGATCCGCTTGACCAATTAATACAATTCTATTAACTAAGGTTTTAAGTTGAGATAAAAAAGTCAGTATCACGAGCGGGATTCGAACCCACGACCTTCGGCTTGATACGCCGCTACTCTACCACTTGAGCTATCATGGGTGGTTAGATGGGAAGTTAGTGCCCAAGTGGATTGAAGTCAAAAATCTTATGTTTTATTTGTTTACATTGTTGAGTCAAGAAAATTTTGTTATTTCGATTTGTCTTATATAAAAATGGTAATAGTTCATTTGCCAAACAAATAGTTAGAAAAACTAGCGCTGCTTTCGCCAAAACGAGTAGTAGCTTGAAGGCAGTCGTAGCGTCTGCTTTGTACAATCTAACAATTGACAACGTTAACAGGTCGGCAAAAGAAAATATTTTAATTCTTTTTTGTATCATTATTTTGATTGAGAATTTTTATATTTTATTTAGAAAAATTGAATTTTTTTGTTTATTTTTTAGAGTCCTATTCCGCAGTGTCCAAATAACCATACCAACCATACCACATACCTTCATTACAAAGTAAAACAAAGTGTAACTTCACTAAGAGCCCCCGTGCCGCTTAATGTCTCGCTCGGAATCGAATCCTGATTACACATTTGGAAAATGGCAAAAAGGAGGGAAAATTCGAAAGGTTGTAGGTTGAGATGGGGAGTTGGTGCCGAGTGGATCGAAGTCACGATAGCTCAAGTGGTAAAGCAGCGGAGTATTTAGCCTAGGGTCACTAGCTTTTTCATTTCAACCAAAACCTTACATAAAAAGATTTTAAAAACATTCGCCTTGTTTCGGTGAAAAGTAAGTGTCCGTGTGACAATCTTGAATGGTCTACCATTAAACAGGTGGGAAAGACTTCATCTATGGGTCAGTTCCTCCGAGACCTATAGACAAACTCTCTTGTTACGTGAGTGCTTCTCTGGCGATCCAGCCTACCTGCCACATTCACAATCGTGGTTTTCATTCTATTTTTACCTGTCAGTGGGATTGCGGAGGTCAAGTCCGGAGGTTGGGTCCCGGCTTCGGCAGCCTCGTCGTTCTAGTTACCCATCAAACCTACGTGTCGAGGTGCTTAAAAAACAACCACAGATTTGCCGAGACCAAATGAGACCTCTCTTCAAATAGAGCACAACGAGGGGGATCGACGGAGAACTTGTCATGGACAGCGGTAACCGTGTTGAGGGTGCCTCGGCCGTTCGAACCGTGCCACGGTTCCTCTTCAGGTTTGAAATAATTACAACTATATTTGTGTAGTGCAATTATAAGATAACTCTTCTAGTATATGGTCAAACAAATATCTTTAATAATTTTTTTGTTTCAATGTTCTGATGGATAGAATAACGAATTAAATCATTAGGCACATTAATTATTCCAATCAATTATTCTAACCCATGATAGAGCAGCTGCGTATTGAGCCGAAGGTTGTGGGTTTGAATCCCGCTCGTGACAGTAATTTTTCATCTCATCAAAACACCTTAGATAAAAAGAATAATTAATTGTAATACTAAAGAATGCTTCACAAAAGTAATTTTGAAAATAAATCATATGATCAATACTGAAGTTTTTACCTACAAAAATTTACAAATGAAATGTATGTAAAACATATTTGATTATGATTTTCTGAGAGGAGACCATATCCTTTAATTCTAAAATTCCTACTAAATTGGAATAAGAATTTTTTTATAATTACCCACAATTTGTTGTTATCCACCTATTATTGTACAATACAAAATGACAACAAGTAGGGAAAATTCGAAAGAGGTTGTGATGGGAAGTTGCGATAGTTCAAGTGGTAGAGAAGCGGCGTACTTAGCCGAAGGTGTGGGTTCGAATCCCCCTCGTGATACTGACTTTTTCATTTCAAACAAGACCTTACATAAAGATTAATTTATTGTACAATGTTCAATCTAAAGTTGCGACAAAATGAGGAAAATCCCAATCAAATTGAAGTTGGAGTTATTGCATAGTGGTTTTAAACGACGATTGTGAAGGAGGCAAGTGAAGTCTCGTCCGTAATTCTGTTATTTAAGTACGCCGAGAGAGCATGATAAATTGATTTTACCGCAAAGGCATGGGTTCGGGGTTTTGTGGTGAGTGTTCGGCCTCAAGGGTCCTCCGCGGGTCCCCCAATATGTCAACATTTAAGGAAAATATGTGCTCATAACGGGGGAGGGACCGTCCGAGGGACCGAATAGGAAATTATCAACTGCCTCGGAAATGAGGGGGTCGTCGCATTACACTCCAACCTACCTTCCGTGGCAGATTTACAGTTGGAAATTTGCTTTATGACCCCCAGGAATAACGGACGGTGTCGGGTGCATTGGGAGATATCTGAACATGTTGAAAATAAATCCGATCTGACGGAAATTCCTGTAAAAATTTTACCACTAGATTTAAAGTACTATTGTGGTACGACTCTATAAATCACCATTATGCATTGTACCAACACGTGCATATCATTAAAAGAGAATTAACATTGGTCGGAGATAAACAGCACAATAGAATTACAATTAGACCCTCGGAAATTTACAAAAACCTTCGTCGTTCATAACCATTTATATGCTTACAGTAAAATTGTCCACCGTAAAATATCGATACTTTAGGTTTGTGAACATTAAACAAACAATAAACATTTACATAAGAAATATAGAATATATTATGTATAAATAATTTATATCGTAAAATACTCGTTCAGAACAAAAGAGTCTAAAAAGCCTATTTCTCGCTCACTCTCTTTCTCACTTTCGCTCTCTTGATTTCTTTTCTACTCTCTCTTCCTTTTTATATTCTTCTTCTTTTTCTCTTTCCCTCTCTATCACTCTCAAGAGCATGTTTCCATTTTCTCCCTCTCGTCTTTCTCACTCTCTCTCTCTCTCTGTTTTTTTTTTCTCTCTCTCTCCTTCCTTCTCTCTCTCCCCCCCTTTCTTCTTCTTGCTCTACCTATGTTGCTATCTGCGTCCATTTATCACTATGTTATGTATATCTAACTTTTAAGAACTTCTTATTTAGGAGTTATCATTAAATTATCTCATTTTATAATTCCGCTTTTCAAGCCTTGTTTGATTGGTAAAAAGGCCTCAACTATTATTTGACATTTTAGTACACTCAATATTTTTCGCCTCATTCATTAGCAGTCTAAACAAGTATTTAGCGATTTTAAATATTTATGAAGTTTTGATATTGACGATTTTATTTCATTATATTAAAATTTTGGTGATTGTAGAATTGGTTGATTAATTATATAATTAATGTGTGGTGATTAGTGACCGTTAATCGATATTTATTTAGAAATCGTGAGATGCTGTCTGGTATGATGTTGGTTTCAGAAAAAAAATTTCTTTATCGTGCCACGAACCGCATCTCGCGATTTCTAAATAAATATATAATTAATTTTTTTCGTGTGACGTGTAAACGTGTATAGTCTTGGTTATAAGTTAAAAAGGTTTGTTTGTAAAACATTTACCAACTTTTTTTATGTTCGGAAGAATAATTTCATAATATATGATAAGTTATGCAAGGTATAATTAGTGTACATTTTATTATAATTTACTGTAATATTTTTTGTACTTTTTTGTACAGAAACAATTTATGTAGTTACAAACAAACTGCTTATCCAGCGAAATTCACGTTTTCTTCTTTTCTTGACGTTTTCTTTTATATTTTCTAGATGTTTTTTCTTGTTTTTGTTTTAAAGCAAAAGGGCTGAAATCGTTAACTGATATTCTGTTTAATTTATATGGTTTATCTCTATGTATTTTTTCCGTTTTTGTAACGTTAAATTAAACATACAATCATCGTGTTTTCTGAAACACTTTTTCGCCTCCGTCACAAAAGAAAGGATTAAATAAATTTCCACCCTCAAACACAGTTGAAAATCTTTTATAAAACCCACTTTGTTTAGCCATATTAGCTTAGCCAGTTGTTTTATGGAACTCTCTAATTAAACACATTTTTCAAATGTGGCAAAGTCACATTTGTTGTACGGAATTTGAAAAATGTCCTTAATCATTTCTGGCCTACATAATTCAGTGTAAAAAAACGCATTGGTAGTAATTAGTCCATTTGGGCTGATAAATTAATTCATTCATATATCAACCAACATGACTGTGGCAAGATAAAACCATCAACAAGATAATACAATGGAGTTATGTGGAACATCAACATTCCTTATCAAAAGCTGTCACATATAAATTCAATATAACCATCACATTAATGCGTCTGACACAGGTTTTGATCAAAACCCGCGCAGTTGTCCCGTTTGTGAAGAAATGTTGCTCAGTGTGTCACATCTGATCGAAAAGTGCCATGTCTTGGCCACTTATAGGGAGCGAGTAGGCATGAGCCATGACATAAATGGTACTCGGGAGAGCGAGTCGGAATGTTAGACAAATATTGTATATACGTATTTATATGTGTACGCGTTTTGTGTGTATTTATTTGTAGATAAATGTACATTTAAATATGATGTATATATTTATTTGTAACAAATTTGTAAATAATTAAATTATTGTGAGTGTCCTTATTTATGTATAGCGTAAGGCTGATGGAGTAATATCGAGTACCCATCGGTCATAAAAATGTATGTGGACTGAAATGACTTCATTGTTTGTATAATTTATGTATACAATCCTGGCAGTCGCCTAGTATTTCATGGATGCTTGCAGGCAAAGTGTCTAGAATTCTGAGGTATGTAATGTGCAAGGCGTACGTTTATTGTAACATTCTGTTGCACGCTCCGCAGATTAGGGTGCTCCTCTCGCTCAAATGACCCGTGGTGGCTCTAAAGTGTCTGATCCTCAACAGTGCAAGACGACTTTTCCCTTCTGTTATATGAAATAGGGCATGCGTCTACAGTCTCCCGGAGTTTGTTTTCACGTAAGTTAGTTGAAACCTGTTACCATTGACCCCAAACTTTTGACTTGCAAACTACAGTCATATCACCCTTTTGCGACCTCTCTGCTTTCAGAGCGAGAAAATCTTTTATTGTGGGACCAAAGTCGCCTAAGAATAACAATAAGGTCACAAAATTTTACAAATCTGGTATTTGAATTAATGAAGGTTGACGTTAAAATAAAGTGAAATAAGTTGAACTAAATCACATAATACTAAATATGTACATATATATAGTATTATACATACATATATAGTATTATGTGGTATATATAATAATAATGTGTGGTGATTAGTGACCGTTAATCGATATTTATTTAGAAATCGTGAGATGCGGTCGGGCGTGATGTAGGTTTCAGAAAAACATTTTGGCACGATAAAGAAAATGTTTTTCTGAAACCTACATCACACCAGACCGCATCTCACGANCTCAGGTGGTAGAGCAGCGGCGTATCTAGCCGAACGTCGTGGGTTCGAATCCCTCTCGTGCCATTAACTTTTTTTCATCTCAACTAAAAACCTTAATTATTTGTAATAAAAATAACAATAGCAGTAATATGAATTTAGGGAAAAATAATAATTAAAAAAATGCCTGTCTTTTGCGTACATCTTCACAAACTGTAAACTTAAAAGTTAAGAAAAGAAAGGTAACATGTTTTCTAATGTAGCAAAAGCTATTGTGAACTATGTTGTCTCTTTTTGGAGGGAGATGAGATGTTGGTTCAAAAGGGTTTTGATAGAAGTAAGGGAAGCAGCTTTGCGGCTTGACGAACGAAGAGAATTCCAGAAATTTGTGGCTCGAGCTTGGAAGGACCTCTCAACTGTGAAAGTTTTATGACGAGGAAGGTAGGTCATTGGGAAACGAGCGGGTGTTAAAAGAGTGGATGGGGAATTTGAAACGAATAATGTTGAAAATATAGTGAGGTTGACGAAAGTTCATGGATTGGTAAAGGAAGGAGCCTAGGAAATACTTTCTACGGAAGGAGGGACAAAGCCAGGATTGATCTTAATACAGGTGTGAGGCTTTAGACATTCGGGGGGTCTCGAAAATAAATTCAACACAACAATTCATCTTTTCAGACACTACTCTTGTTCCTCCGAAAGCTGTCGTCAAAGAGGAGAAAGATGAGAGAGGAGATAAAGGGTTTACGAGTAATGAACGGTAGAAGGAGCCAGGACTTGAATGAGGTATCCAATACAGCGTCGAGAAGAAATTTTAGAAAATTGTGGTTTGCAGGAAAGGTATTGGACAAACGTAACACTGAGATTTTTAACAGTGGAGCAGAAAGAGGTAGGTTGATTGTTGGAGGTGAAACAAGGGATGGGTAAGGGATGGCCCTTTCTTTCGCACCATTATCAGCTAAGTCAGGGGTGCTCAAACGGTCGATCGCGAGTGCTTTTTGAGTAGATCTCGAGAAGAAAAATTTTTTTAATAAGTAGGTAGGTAACTAAACTACAAAAATGTATTACGTAATAAAATAACACTGCTTGCGGCAAAAGGTGGCTTTATCAAAGGAACGCGCGGCACTTGTCAAAGAAAAGCCGCGTTGTTTCTAGACTAGTAGACAGTACAGTCTAGTCTAGAAACAACGAGAGACAGTACAGTCTAGTTTCGGGCGGCGCGTTTGACGGGAACATTCGAGACTTTCGTTCACGCCGATATAAATGTTGTGCCTGCAGGAATTGGAGTCATTCTGAATTGTAACTTGATGGCGATACTACGTCGATACAAAGTTTATTATTAAATAGTGGAAAATGAGTGCAGTGAAATCTAAAACGTATC